>NW_027197684.1:0-35000 GCF_038502225.1 Cherax quadricarinatus | reverse complement strand
AACACCCTAGCATTTACTTCTTTTACAACCCCATCTATAAATATATTAAACAACCATGGTGACATTACACATCCCTGTCTAAGACCTACTTTTACCGGGAAGTAGTCTCCCTCTCTTCTACACACCCTAACCTGAGCCTCACTATCCTCATAAAAGCTCTTTACAGCATTTAGTAACTTACCACCTATTCCATAAACTTGCAACATCTGCCACATTGCTCCTCTATCCACTCTATCATATGCCCTTTCTAAATCCATAAATGCAATAAAAACTTCCCTACCTTTATCTAAATACTGTTCACATATATGCTTCAATGTAAACACTTGGTCTACACATCCCCTACCCACTCTGAAGCCTCCTTGCTCATCCGCAATTCTACATTCTGTCTTACCTCTAATTCTTTCAATTATAACTCTACCGTATACTTTTCCTGGTATACTCAGTAAACTTATTCCTCTATAATTTTTACAATCTCTTTTGTCCCCTTTCCCTTTATATAAAGGAACTATACACGCTCTCCGCCAATCCCTAGGTACCTTCCCCTCTTTCATACATTTATTAAACAAAAGTACCAACCACTCCAACACTATATCCCCCCCTGCTTTTAACATTTCTGTCATGATCCCATCAGTTCCAGCTGCTTTACCCCCTTTCATTCTACGTAATGCCTCACGTATCTCCACCACACTTACATTCTGCTCTTCTTCACTCCTAAAAGATGGTATACCTCCCTGGCCAGTGCATGAAATTACCGCCTCCCTTTCTTCCTCAACATTTAAAAGTTCCTCAAAATATTCTCGCCATCTACCTAATACCTCCCTCTCCCCATCTACTAACTCCCCTACTCTGTTTTTAACGGACAAATCCATACTTTCCCTAGGCTTTCTTAACTTGTTTAACTCACTCCAAATTTTTTTCTTATTTTCATTAAAATTTCTTGACAGTGCCTCTCCCACTCTTTCATCTGCTCTCCTTTTGCACTCTCTCACCACTCTCTTCACCTTTCTTTTACTCTCCATATACTCTGCTCTTCTTATAACACTTCTGCTTTGTAAAAACCTCTCGTAAACTACCTTTTTCTCTTTTATCACACCCTTTACTTCATCATTCCACCAATCACTCCTCTTTCCTCCTGCCCCCACCCTCCTATAACCACAAACTTCTGCCCCACATTCTAATACTGCATTTTTAAAACTATTCCAACCCTCTTCAACCCCCCCACTACTCATCTTTGCACTAGCCCACCTTTCTGCCAATAGTCGCTTATATCTCGCCCGAACTTCCTCCTCCCTTAGTTTATACACTTTCACCTCCCTCTTACTTGTTGTTGCCACCTTCCTCTTTTCCCATCTACCTCTTACTCTAACTGTAGCTACAACTAAATAATGATCTGATATATCAGTTGCCCCTCTATAAACATGTACATCCTGGAGCCTACCCATCAACCTTTTATCCACCAATACATAATCTAACAAACTACTTTCATTACGTGCTACATCATTCATATTTATATTTATATATATATATATATATATATATATATATATATATATATATATATATATATATATACATACACACACACATATATATACATACACACACACACACACACACACAGGTAGTAGGTTGGTAGACAGGTAGTAGGTTGGTAGACAGCAACCACCCAGGGAAGTACTACCGTCCTGCCAGATGACTGTGAAACAAAAACCTGTAATTGTTTTGCATGATGGTAGGATTGCTGGTTTCTTTTTCTGTCTCATAAACACGCTAAGATAACAGGGATATCTTGCTACTCCTACTTACACTTTGGTCACACTTCACAGACACGCACATGCATATATATATATACATACATCTAGGTTTTTCTCCTTTTCTAAATAGCTCTTGTTCTTTTTTATTTCTTCTATTGTCCATGGGGAAGTGGAAAAGAATCTTTCCTCCGTAAGCCATGCGTGTCGTATGAGGCGACTAAAATGCCGGGAGCAATGGGCTAGTAACCCCTTCTCCTGTATACAATTACTAAAAAAGAGAAGAAGAAAAACTTTATAAAACTGGGTTGCTTAAATGTGCGTGGATGTAGTGCGGATGACAAGAAACAGATGATTGCTGATGTTATGAATGAAAAGAAGTTGGATGTCCTGGCCCTAAGCGAAACAAAGCTGAAGGGGGTAGGAGAGTTTCAGTGGGGGGAAATAAATGGGATTAAATCTGGAGTATCTGAGAGAGTTAGAGCAAAGGAAGGGGTAGCAGTAATGTTAAATGATCAGTTATGGAAGGAGAAAAGAGAATATGAATGTGTAAATTCAAGAATTATGTGGATTAAAGTAAAGGTTGGATGTGAGAAGTGGGTCATAATAAGCGTGTATGCACCTGGAGAAGAGAGGAATGCAGAGGAGAGAGAGAGATTTTGGGAGATGTTAAGTGAATGTATAGGAGCCTTTGAACCAAGTGAGAGAGTAATTGTGGTAGGGGACTTGAATGCTAAAGTAGGAGAAACTTTTAGAGAGGGTGTGGTAGGTAAGTTTGGGGTGCCAGGTGTAAATGATAATGGGAGCCCTTTGATTGAACTTTGTATAGAAAGGGGTTTAGTTATAGGTAATACATATTTTAAGAAAAAGAGGATAAATAAGTATACACGATATGATGTAGGGCGAAATGACAGTAGTTTGTTGGATTATGTATTGGTAGATAAAAGACTGTTGAGTAGACTTCAGGATGTACATGTTTATAGAGGGGCCACAGATATATCAGATCACTTTCTAGTTGTAGCTACACTGAGAGTAAAAGGTAGATGGGATACAAGGAGAATAGAAGCATCAGGGAAGAGAGAGGTGAAGGTTTATAAACTAAAAGAGGAGGCAGTTAGGGTAAGATATAAACAGCTATTGGAGGATAGATGGGCTAATGAGAGCATAGGCAATGGGGTCGAAGAGGTATGGGGTAGGTTTAAAAATGTAGTGTTAGAGTGTTCAGCAGAAGTTTGTGGTTACAGGAAAGTGGGTGCAGGAGGGAAGAGGAGCGATTGGTGGAATGATGATGTAAAGAGAGTAGTAAGGGAGAAAAAGTTAGCATATGAGAAGTTTTTACAAAGTAGAAGTGATGCAAGGAGGGAAGAGTATACGGAGAAAAAGAGAGAAGTTAAGAGAGTGGTGAAGCAATGTAAAAGAGAGCAAATGAGAGAGTGGGTGAGATGTTATCAACAAATTTTGTTGAAAATAAGAAAAAGTTTTGGAGTGAGATTAACAAGTTAAGAAAGCCTAGAGAACAAATGGATTTGTCAGTTAAAAATAGGAGAGGAGAGTTATTAAATGGAGAGTTAGAGGTATTGGGAAGATGGAAGGAATATTTTGAGGAATTGTTAAATGTTGATGAAGATAGGGAAGCTGTGATTTCGTGTATAGGGCAAGGAGGAATAACATCTTGTAGGAGTGAGGAAGAGCCAGTTGTGAGTGTGGGGGAAGTTCGTGAGGCAGTAGGTAAAATGAAAGGGGGTAAGGCAGCCGGGATTGATGGGATAAAGATAGAAATGTTAAAAGCAGGTGGGGATATAGTTTTGGAGTGGTTGGTGCAATTATTTAATAAATGTATGGAAGAGGGTAAGGTACCTAGGGATTGGCAGAGAGCATGCATAGTTCCTTTGTATAAAGGCAAAGGGGATAAAAGAGAGTGCAAAAATTATAGGGGGATAAGTCTGTTGAGTGTACCTGGTAAAGTGTATGGTAGAGTTATAATTGAAAGAATTAAGAGTAAGACGGAGAATAGGATAGCAGATGAACAAGGAGGCTTTAGGAAAGGTAGGGGGTGTGTGGACCAGGTGTTTACAGTGAAACATATAAGTGAACAGTATTTAGATAAGGCTAAAGAGGTCTTTGTGGCATTTATGGATTTGGAAAAGGCGTATGACAGGGTGGATAGGGGGGCAATGTGGCAGATGTTGCAAGTGTATGGTGTAGGAGGTAGGTTACTGAAAGCAGTGAAGAGTTTTTACGAGGATAGTGAGGCTCAAGTTAGAGTATGTAGAAAAGAGGGAAATTTTTTCCCAGTAAAAGTAGGCCTTAGACAAGGATGTGTGATGTCACCGTGGTTGTTTAATATATTTATAGATGGGGTTGTAAGAGAAGTAAATGCGAGGGTCTTGGCAAGAGGCGTGGAGTTAAAAGATAAAGAATCACACACAAAGTGGGAGTTGTCACAGCTGCTCTTTGCTGATGACACTGTGCTCTTGGGAGATTCTGAAGAGAAGTTGCAGAGATTGGTGGATGAATTTGGTAGGGTGTGCAAAAGAAGAAAATTAAAGGTGAATACAGGAAAGAGTAAGGTTATGAGGATAACAAAAAGATTAGGTGATGAAAGATTGAATATCAGATTGGAGGGAGAGAGTATGGAGGAGGTGAACGTATTCAGATATTTGGGAGTGGACGTGTCAGCGGATGGGTCTATGAAAGATGAGGTGAATCATAGAATTGATGAGGGAAAAAGAGTGAGTGGTGCACTTAGGAGTCTGTGGAGACAAAGAACTTTGTCCTTGGAGGCAAAGAGGGGAATGTATGAGAGTATAGTTTTACCAACGCTCTTATATGGGTGTGAAGCGTGGGTGATGAATGTTGCAGCGAGGAGAAGGCTGGAGGCAGTGGAGATGTCATGTCTGAGGGCAATGTGTGGTGTGAATATAATGCAGAGAATTCGTAGTTTGGAAGTTAGGAGGAGGTGCGGGATTACCAAAACTGTTGTCCAGAGGGCTGAGGAAGGGTTGTTGAGGTGGTTCGGACATGTAGAGAGAATGGAGCGAAACAGAATGACTTCAAGAGTGTCTCAGTCTGTAGTGGAAGGAAGGCGGGGTAGGGGTCGGCCTAGGAAGGGTTGGAGGGAGGGGGTAAAGGAGGTTTTGTGTGCGAGGGGCTTGGACTTCCAGCAGGCATGCGTGAGCGTGTTTGATAGGAGTGAATGGAGACAAATGGTTTTTAATACTTGACGTGCTGTTGGAGTGTGAGCAAAGTAACATTTATGAAGGGATTCAGGGAAACCGGCAGGCCGGACTTGAGTCCTGGAGATGGGAAGTACAGTGCCTGCACTCTGAAGGAGGGGTGTTAATGTTGCAGTTTAAAAACTGTAGTGTAAAGCACCCTTCTGGCAAGACAGTGATGGAGTGAATGATGGTGAAAGTTTTTCTTTTTCGGGCCACCCTGCCTTGGTGGGAATCGGCCGGTGTGATAATAAAAAAAATAACACACACACAAATAGACATATTATAGGTAGTAGGTTGGTAGACAACAACCGCCTAGGGAGGTACTACCATCGTGCCAAGTGAGTAAAACGAAAGCCTGTAATTGTTTTACATGATGGTAGGATTGCTGGTGTCCATTTTTCTGTCTCATAAACATGCAAGATTTCAGGTACGTCTTGCTACTTCTACTTACACTTATATCACACTACACATACACGTATAAGCATATATATACACACCCCACTGGGTTTTCTTCTATTTTCTTACTAGTTCTTGTTCTTGTTTATTTCCTCTTACTTCCATGGGGAAGTGGAACACAATTCTTCCTCCGTAAGCCAAGCGTGTTGTAAGAGGCGACTAAAATGCCAGGAGCAAGGGGCTAGTAACCCCTTCTCCTGTATATATTACTAAATGTAAAAGGAGAAACTTTCGTTTTTCCTTTTGGGCCACCCCGCCTCGGTGGGATACGGCCGGCGTGTTGAAAGAAAGAAAGAAATAAGACATATTATAGGTAGTAGGTTGGTAGACAGCAACCGCCTAGGGAGGTACTACTATCCTGCCAAGTGAGTAAAACAAAAGCCTGTAATTGTTTTACATTATGGAAGGATTGCTGGTGTCTGTTTTTCTGTCTCATAAATATGCAAGATTTCAGGTACTTCTTGCTACTTACACTTAGGTCACACTACACATACATGTTCAAGCATATATATACACACCCCTCTGGGTTTACTGTTATTTTCTTTCTAGTTCTTGTTCCTGTTTATTTCCTCTTACCTCCATGGGGAAGTGGAACAGAATTCTTCCTCCGTAAGCCATGCATGTTGTAAGAGGCGACTAAAATGCAGGGAGCAAGGGGCTAGTAACCCCTTCTCCTGTATAAATTACTAAATTTGAAAAGAGAAACTTTTGTTTTTCTTTTTGGGCCACCCTGCCTAGGTGGGATATGGCCGGTTTGAAAAAAAAAAAATAGACATATATTCATGTTTTAAGACATTTATTAAAGAGACATCACCCACCAAGGGTTTTATCATTCACTTCAAAGACAGAATCCAGCAGTACAAATAGTGGCAGAGGTAAGGCAATGTAAGAGAAAGGGCAGCACTAGGTGATGGTCATAGTTTGCTTGGATAGTATGTGTTGTGACCATCACTTCAGAAATGATGTAACTTCCTATATTTGGAGTTAAGGTGTTAGTGGTAAAGATGAGTGACGAATAAACATTTACTACAGTGATGCAATTCCCTAATGAATGGTTTAGCATTATAGAAGTACATGAGGCGTTCACAGGTGATGCAATGGGTGACGAGTGTTGTTCACGTCATTCCTATGGCACGTAACAGTGTTCTTGATAGCAATGGTGTATACCTGACACTGGTTTCCTTGTGTATTTCTTGTAGATATTAGGTTCTTAATAGTCCCAGTTGTTAAGTTGGCTATTCTGATTTTTCTTTTAGCAATACTATTATACAAATTAGTGGTTTGGTTGGAAGGCAGAACTATGAACCTATCTAGTGTTTGTCATTAACTAGCTGTATTTGTGATCCTTTCTGCTTTGCACCTAGTCACTGATAGAATCTCAGCCATGTATAAATCAACCACAACAGCAATGAGTCGGAAGCCCATGGCTATTACATGTGATTCTTCATATAAAGCATCAACAAAAGAAAAATAAGTGAAACTGATGCAAAACTCAATGACATCCACAGTCTTTGGTTGGTATCAGGGGGTTTGTCATCAATAGCTTTCCATGGGACAACAACAAAAAATTTACAAGTAATGTTGTAATGGGTAAGCATCTTATTCCTCATGTTAATGCATTACAGAAACTTCTAAAACTCTCACACAGTGCATCAAGGAACACCGTTACACATGCCAGGCAATTTGAACAATTCTTGTGTCATACACTGCAACACCTTTGGACACTTCATGGATTTCCTGTAAAGTCAAACTAGACATCAAGGAATCAGACAAGTACAGCAGATGCTATTTTAGTCATCACTCATCACTACCATTAACAATACAACTCAAAACAAAGGAAGGTTCATTACTTTTGAAAACTTTGTACAGCACATTCTACCTAAGCAAAACACGTCCATTACTTAGCTGTCCTTTCTCTCACAGCACCTGACCTACACTACTATTTATACTGCCTTAATGCTGTTCTCTGTATTGGACTGATAAAACCTCTGGGAAGAGAACATTTTCATAATGAGTTTTCAGTGTCTATTTACATACACAAAAGATATAAAAGAAATTAGGTAATGTGGTGAACAGGGGGCTTACAAACAATAGTTTATAATCAAGCATTTTAATTTAATTTGTTATTTTCTAATCACCCATGAATGTGGCAGAGACCAATAAAGTCTAAAACATTAGTTTTAAAAATAAGATTAACACTCATTATCACAGTGCTGAACACAACTATTCTCCATATAAACCATTATTACCATTCATGAACTATTTACTTTGTTGTTCACTTAAACTTAAAATTTTAAGCAAACTTACAAAAATAAATACATAATACAATAAAGAAATATTATAAGAAATAAAGTATTCATTATGGTTAAGTAAAGTTTATATAATAATAAAAAAAAAAAAACAGGATTAGGAAAATACTTACGGATATGCTGCCATTGTTGCTAACTTAGTGTAAATGTCTTTCTTAGGCTGAACTGCAGAAGAAAATGTGTGTGGTGGAGGGATCTTGTGCTTGTGACAAAACGAGACTGGCTGGTGAATATAATCTTGACGTACTGCAGACATGTCACTTTTATTGGCAACAAACAATACTGGGATGGACGTTTCACTAAAGTATTTCTGAAAAAGGTTACGTTATTGATTTACTTTAACATTATTATGCTCCCATTTAAATCACATACGTTTAACTAATTAATGAATTTTATAATATTCAAACAATTCTGTCTTTCAGATATCAGAGATTTAGAAACACTAAATAACTGGAAAAGATAATGGATATGATTTGGATATCAAACAATGAAGCCACTTTGTTCATAATGAATTAAAAAAAGCAGCCACATTATATTTTTTTAAATCTAACAAAAATATTTAACCCTTTGGGGGTCGACAGGTCCTCTCAGAAACTTGTTTTCAGGGTCGGCCAAATTTAAAAAAAAAAAAAAGAATTATTTTTTTCTTATGAAAATATAGAGAATCTTTTCCCGATCATAATGACACCAGAAGTATGAAATTTGATGGAAAACTTACGGAATTATGCTCTCACGAAGTTAGCGGTCTTGACGATGTTTACTCATTGGTGATTTTGCCCACTTTGAGCCCTATTTTCGGCCAATTCCAGTGTACTAGTTGACAAAAATCATAGCTATTTTGCTAAAACTCAATTTTTTCTATCGAATGAGTACAAGAAACCACCCATTTACTGATTTCAACTATCCAATAAAGTGGTCAGAATTTAGCAATTTTGCCAATTTCACACAAATTTCAAAAGATGCCAATTTCCAAATAGGGTCCAGAATAAACAAGAAAGACATTCCTGGCACTAAAATAACAAGTTCTCTGTTCGTTAGTCACATCCCCAGGCCCCTCTTATATTTCTTTGGCTTTCCACTTTGAATTTTTATTCTTAAAATAAAAATAAGATTTACTGTTATGCAGACTACGGCATTAGTGTAGAAATGGTATAAATAATATCAGCGCACTTGTAAAAGAATATTAGACTCACCAGTTGACGTGTATTGGACGTGTAGCATGATTTGTTTACTTTTGAACTTTGGTAAAAATCAAACATTTCTGCTACTTTGAGCTCAATTTCAAGGTACTTTTCATTGTAAAACCAGTCAAAATCATCTCAATTTCTGTAATATGTCTTCCATTCTATAAAATAAGACCAAGAAAACTAGAACACAACAATATATACCATACGAAAATACAGTGCAAAGTCGCTGTTTTAATCCAAAAACACGGTCAAAGTTTTTTTTTTCTCATTACGCACTGTGTGCTGCAGGATTTTTTTCTTACATATGTAGACCTACCAGCTTTCTCTCACTAGATTTGAGGGTGCTAGAATTTAGGAGTACTAGTACGTACGTCAAAAACCCTGGATCATAAAACGTACTAGTACATCCGAAACCCCCAAAGGGTTAATACCAAAATCAAAAAGATTTCAAATGTTTAATCCAAAGGAACATTTTAATTTATAATCAAATACAGGGGCCCCTCACTTTATGCAGAAGATGTAATCTAAACCCATGACAGCTGTAGCAATCTCAATCAGAATATCAACATTTCATCTTGTCTTATAATTTGAAAACTGCACTGACTGTATAGGGCGAATTTATAGACAGCACATGGAGAATTCTGGTAGAAACAGGGTATAGCATAAAAGTGAATTTCCACATGGCAAACCTGCATAAAGCAAGGGCTTTCCATACTATCCTTTCTGTGTTGCTTGGCAAACTTACCAAATATATTCTAGCAACATATTCAAATGACTTAGGATTTGACACATCATACACCAAGCATGCTACATCACACTGGACTTCATTGGGCATGAGGGCATCAGTTATGTTGTGGACATCAATATCATGCAAAACAAGATACTTTTCTTGACCATAAACTTGTAATGTGCTGATGGTGTGTCGAGACAATCTATCTGGAGCAATGTCTTGCACTTCCTGCAAAGAAATCAACAGGGAATTTTACACAATTTTTTTTAGGAGCATAACTCAGCAATGAATGATTTAGTCTGATCTTTGCATTCAACACAAACTCTAATTTCTATTTTTCCACATTTAATTAAAAGCTTTCCAATCTTCTCTATTAACCCAGCCATAAAAGAAACAAATCGCCATAATAAATATCTGTAATATACATCTGTTCATGGTTCCTGGGATCATTAGCTTCACAGCCTAGTTGCAAATCAGGCCTTCTAAAGTGGAAAGGATGTATTCTGTGCACACAGTTTCAGCATTACATTTGTCATGAATCACATTAGAATTTCAATCACACAAATAAAAGCATACCATAAGCATGGAAGGAGTGAGGTCCTTGTACAATGCAGTATTTACATTCTCCATCATGCTAGGTAAATCTTAGAAACTTGTGCTTCTCTTCTATATAAATTCATCTTCAATTCTGTGAGTGTCTGAATAGATTATATTCCTGCAATATTTCCTTTCTACTTCATGAGGCTTAACTGAGGCTGGGGCTTAAGTATGAAGCCCAGCCTCATACATGGTATCCCAATATTTCACCAACTCCCAAAATTTTTATTTATGTACTACACCTCTAAAGTTCTGCTAAGAAGCCCCTGACAGAAAGTCGTTTTGCCAGCGTCACGAGGTCCAATAACATGGCACTGATATACGTTCCGCATGGTTTGTTTCTTTTGCAGGTCAATTCGCTTCTCCCGAGTTACTGTTGTATAAAAGGGTAAATTGTGATACTTTATTACACAAAGCAATTCTTTCTCTAGAATATATAAATGAAAGTTCCATCTACATAATTTCTCACTAAACTACAATGAACATTTTATTTAACATCAAATACCTGTGATAGCAGAAAGTTGATTGTCATCACCAGATCCACAATACCCAAGATATGCAAAGTACTCTAATGTTCTCTGAATATCTAGTAAAGTCCAGAGTGTCCACTGAGCTAAATAGCCTTGCAATGTAATCCACCCCTAAATAAAAAAATATTTTATTATGTTCCTAAAGCATATGGGCAAAAATTACTAAATAGAGAATACATTTTTAAGTATCTTGCATTTTTATCACAATAATGCTGACAAGAGAGTATTGGTTACCATGCAGTACTTTATAGATGAAGCTCACCTTTTCATTTGTGTGAACAGAATTGAGGACATCGGGACCCCATGGCATAACAGGACAAGTAGAGAAGAGATCTATGAGCTCTTGTGGGCTTAGTGCACTGTCCTTGTCATTATCATATTTTTCAAAAAGCGAAGTGAGGAAGGAGTAGCCAGCATGGTTAAGCTCTGTGCTGCAGCCAGGTGGTATTCGAATTCTGAATAAGTAAAGAAGTTTGCTCAAAGCAAAAGTATGATCATACATAAATATAGCACCAATTAGTAAAAATCAACAAATGAAAATCATAAATAACAAAAAGGCATAATACCGTGACTGGAACCCATGACTTAACCTGATTCTTTTTCCCCTTCTCCCTCTTCCCCTTTCCTCTTTCTCCTTTGGGTTTTCTTTTTGGTCCATTACTGTTATTCCCCCCCCCCCTCTGTGTTCTTGTTCCTACCCTTTGTGGGCCATTAGCTACCTTGCAGTGCTCCTCTTCAAATTCAATTCAAATTCAAAGTTTATTCTCTATAAGGATTATAATGCTGAGTTTACAGAATTTGGTTATTGTGTGGCTTACATGTAGTAAAATACTAATTACAGAGGGTGCCACTAGAACACCTAGCATGGCTAGGCATTTCAGGCAAACTTAGACTAATTCTTAACTTTAAAATATTACAAATTATGAGGTAAGTTGGTATTATGGCTAAGTGACTAAATACTAGTTTGTGAGTTTAGCAATGTGAATGCTTTTGTTTTGGCACAATACATAGTTTCAGTATTGGAGTATCACAGGCCAACTTATGACTAGTTAGGATTCATTATTTTAAGATTGAGATTGATATTTCTGTTTATGGTCAAATGGGTGAGTGTAAGTGTGAACCACCAGGTGGTATTCGTGTAATTAGTTGACGGGGTGTATCAGGGAGATAAGATGTTTTCTAATGGTAGTTTTGAAGGTGATGAATGTGTCTGCAGTTCTAGAGTTTTCAGGTAGGGTGTTCCAGATTTTAGGGCCTTTGACATACATTGAATTTTTGTAAAGGTTTAGTCGGACACGGGGAATGTTATAGAGATGTTTGTGTCTGGTGTTATGCCTGTGGGTTCTGTCACAACTATCAAGAAAGCATTTTAGGTCAAGGTTAATATTGGAATTTAAGGTCCTGTAGATGTAGATTGCACAGTAGTAAGTGTGGATGTACTGAACAGGGAGTAAGTTTAGATCTATGAAGAGTGGGGGGGTGTGTTGCCAGGGATAGGATTTTGTGATTATTCTTACTGCGACTTTTTGTTGGGTTATTATTGGCTATAAGTGCGTTGCTGCAGTTGATCCCCAAGCACAAATAGCATAGGTGAGGTATGGATAAATAAGTGAGTGGTATAGTGTGAGAAGGGCATTTTGCGGCATGTAGTATCGTATCTTGGAGAGGATCCCAACCGTTTTGGATACTTTTTTGGTTATGTGTTGGATATGGGTGCTGAAATTCAGGTTGTTGTCGAGGTATAGGCCTAGGAATTTGCCCTCATTATGTCTGGCAATTAGAGTGTTGTTGATCTTAATGTTAATTTGCACAACTCCTGCTCTTCTATCAAACATAACATAGTAGGTTTTGTCAGTGTTATGCGTAAGTTTATTGGCTGTCATCCAAGTCGATATTTTGATCAGCTCTTAGTCTTTGACTGACTCCACTACTATTACTACTACCTCTCTTCTTCCTTTCCTACTACCTCTCTTGTCTCATCCCTGTCTGATGGCGTATATTTACTCCCTCCTCTCCTTTTTGTTAGTGTGACTTTGTAAATGGTCCAAGTCAGACCAAAATGTCATCTTAAACTCCTCTCTCTTGTGTGCAGGTTGTGTATTGTGAAATGAAAATCATATTCACCAATGAAATTTTACAAAAAAAAATTGTCATTCTTCAAATTAGTATTAGCATAACAATAGAGTACTTCTCAGACATGTTTATACACAAATTCTAATATTATATGCAATTTTTCCAACCTTGAAAGTTCAGCTTTAAAAAATTAATAAAAAAATGTTTCCAGCCAGACACTGATAAGATGCTGAGGGGGATATAAGCATTTATAAAGCCTTAAGGAAATTATAGATACAACCTTATTCTCAAAATGAGTGTCAAGAACATTATGTATACGGCCCAGGGTGGTATCAAAGAACCATTCTAGCTCAAGTGGTAAGCCATTAACACTTTCACTGTCTCCTACATGGATATCAGTCATTGACAACATTGTAGCTCACACAGACCAATGAAGTGCTATCAAAAAACTCCCATGCTCAAATTTTCGTGCACTTCCTAGGCGAATATGGCTATGGTGGCGGTACAGGTCATGCTGCACAGTACACTCATTTGTGAAGCAGCGTGGCAAGTTTCAGAGGGGTCAGTCATTCCTATGAGGTCACACAAGCATTTTTTGTCATGTTTACAGTGTGTTGTTGCAATTTTTTGCTTAACAGAATGGAATTTTGAAAAGAAAGAACACAGAGCCAGAGAAAGCCAGAGAGGACAAGAGAGGGCAAGAGAGGGCAAGAGAGGGCGAGAGAGAGCGAGGGCAAGAGAGAGCGAGGGCAAGAGAGCGAGAGCAAGAGAAAGCGAGAGCAAGAGAAAGCAAGAGAGCAAGAGAAAGCAAGAGAGAGCAAGAGAAAGCAAGAGAGAGCAAGAGCAAGAGAGAGCGAGAGCAAGAGAGAGTGAGAGCAAGAGAGGGCGAGAGCAAGAGAGTGAGTGTGAGCAAGTGAGATATCATGTGTAAGAGTGAAAGTGAGAAAGAGAGAGTGGGGCAGCGAGTGTGCATGCGTGCATGTGAAATTTTGTTTCAAGCTTGGTAAAATGGCTAGACTAACTCACAAAATGCTTTACCAAGCATTTGGTTTTGAAGTAATGGATCTGACAGTGTGTTGAATCAGGGTGTCTTGATTCAATGGGCAGTCAGTAGAATGGAAAGCACACTAGCAAAACAGCTAGGAATTGGGTCTCAAAGAGGGCAAAAATCACTGATACATGAACTGTGCCCAAACCACAAACTTTGCACCTGTGTAATTACACAAGTTTTTCATCAAATTTTGTATTTTTGGTGTCAATATTTTCAGAAAAAGATTCTTTACCATTTCATATTTTGTTTTACACTGCAACATTGTCAGTGATTTTTAATTTTGAGGTGACAACAATAAAATGGGTTAATAACCAAGAAACAGTTCAAGGTAGAAAAAGCAAAAGTTACTGTACAAATAATTCCACAACTATACGAGTGTGGATTTATGAAAAAACTTAATGCATTTGACAATCGCATATTTCACAGGTGGCACACTATATAATTATGGTCATGTTAGAGATATGGCAAGATTTCAGTTAATTCTGGGCTCATGTGATTCCAATCATTAAAATTTACCATTCAGATTAATGTTTCCTTTTACTGAATATACAACTTTATAAATTAGCTCTTTAACATTAATTTTCATGATTTTCCAAATTTCTTGATTATAGACATGAGTGCCCAGAGAGGTAATAGCACTATACAATACCCCATCTTTGCTTTAACCCTTTGAGAGTCCTTGCCATTGTTCTACAGCTTCAAAGCAAGTGTCCGTGACATAGTACAGTGGACCCCTGCATAACGCTATTAATCCGTTCCTGAGAGCTCAACGTTATGCGAAATTATCGTTATGCGAATTAATTTTCCCCATAAGAAATAATGGAAATCAAATTAATCCGTGCAAGACACCCAAAAGTATGAAAAAAACAAAATTTTTACCACATGAAATATTAATTTTAATACACACAAACTTAAGAAAACATGCACAGTTACATGACACTTACCTTTATTGAAGATGTGGTGATGATTGATGGGATGGGAGGAGGGGAGACTGGATGGTTTTAGTGTTTAGAAGGGGAATCCCCTTTCATTAGGACTTGAGGTGTCAAGTCCTTTTCCAGGGTTGCTTCCCTTCTTTTAATGCCACTAGGACCAGCTTCAGAGTCATTGGACTTCTGTCGCACAACATATCTGTCCATAGTGGCCTGTACCTCTCGTTCCTTTATGACTTTCCTAAAGTGTTTCACAACAGTGTCAGTGTAATAGTCACCAGCACGGCTTGCAATAGCTGTCTGAGGGTGATTTTCATCCATGAAGGTTTGCACTTCAAGCCACTTTGCAGATTTCCTTAATCTTTGAAGTAGGCAACTTCTTCAATTTCTCTCTCCGAACTGGCAGCTTCACCATGCCTTATCACACTATGTATGCCACTACGCCTCTTAAATCTCTCAAACCAACCTTTGCTGGCCTTAAATTCACTCGCATCACCACTAGTTGCAGGCATTTTTCTAATTAAATCCTCTTGCAACTTCCTAGCCTTTTCACTTATGATCGCTTGAGAGATGCTATCGCCTGCTATCTGTTTTTCGTTTATCCACACCAGTAACAGTCTCTCAACATCTTCTATCACTTGTGATCTCTGTTTCGAAAGCACAGTTAAACCTTTGGCAAGAACAGCTTCCCTGATTGCCGTTCTCTTGGACACAATAGAAGCGATGGTTGATTGGGGTTTACTATACAACCTGGCCAGCTCGGAGACATGCACTCCACTTTCATACTTAGCAATGATCTCTTTCTTCATCTCCATAGTAATTCTCACCCTTATTCCTGTAGGGTTAGCACTAGAAGCTTTCTTGGGGCCCATGGTCACTTATTTTTCAGGTGAAATCACTATAAAAAGGCTGTAATAATACGAAATGTTCCGATTGTATGCTTGAATGTTACCGCGGAGGCTGGCTTGTAAACAATGCCACTGGCAGAACAAGTGAGGCTGGCTCAGGCCGCATGGACGTGTCTCGGACGAATCACGTTGAGCGAATTTTTTAACACTATGCGAGGCAAAATTTTAGCGATAAAATATATCGCTATGCGGATTTAACACTATGCGATGCCAACGTTATGCGGGGGTCCACTGTACTACGTGATGAGCTCAGCTCACTCGGATAAGCTGTGAGCATTAAATTTGGGCCTAGATATGAGAGAAAGGGTCTATATAAGTTTTTTTTTTTTTTAACAAGTCGGCCGTCTCCCACCGAGGCAGGGTTTACCATATAAAAAATATCCTCCAGTACACAGTGCATATTGACAAAAAAACAGGGATCATTTTGATTGGTTTTAGGATGGAAAATAGCTTGAAATTGAGCTCAAAGTAGTGGAAATGTTCAATTCTTGCTGGTGTTCAAGAGTAAACAAATCACATCACACATCCAATGCATGTCAACTGTTGGGTCTAATGTGTGTTCACGAATGCACTTATATTATTTATACAATTACGTATTACAACATTACATTACAGTAAATCTTCTATTTTTTTAGTGTGAATAAAAAGTAAAAATGGAATTCATGTGTAAAGCCTGGAAACGTGACTAATGAAGAAAGGAAATGTTATTTTAGTGCCAGGAATGACTGCACATTGTTTATTCTGAACTCTATTTTGAAACTGGAATATTTTGAAATTTGTGTGAAATTGGCCAAATTACCACTTTCTGATCACTTTACTGGGTAATTGAAATAGATGACTAGGCAGTCTCTTGTGCTCAATTGCTAAAATGAAAGGCGCACTAGTGAAATAACTAAGAATTTGATCGACTGGAACAACGTAATTGATCTTAATATTATGGGTTAATTGGTGGTTCTTGTTAGCGGGGAGTAATGATAAGGCTTCGGAGGCTTCTTTCTTTATTTGCGAGATAGTGGGTACACAGGCTGTGTGTTTGTGCCCATGGCCTGGGAGGGCCATGCCCATGAGGAAGAGAGGAGTTGGCCTTGTTGACTAAGTGAAGGCCGCTGAGAGAGTGAGAGAGAGGCAGATCTAGGCATACTGAAGTGCATAGGCCTATAGGTGGCAGCACGAGCAAGGTGCGAAATATGAACTCAGCTGGCAGACAGCATAGGCTGTCTATGCAGACAATACAGGCTATCTACATTAAATAGACGTCAAAATGGGTAAAATCACTGATGCATAATTATCGCTGACACACCAAAATTCACAAAACCATAATTTTGTCAATTTTCCTTCTTTTCATACTTTTTGTTTTATTACCTTCAGGAAAAGATTCTCTGCCATTTCTTAAGAAAACATAATGAAAGTTTTTTTTTTAATTTTTTTGAAAATTCTTGGACCTTGTAGACAAGTCTCACATTGGGGCTCTGGACCCTCAAAGGGTCCACACACTAATTTTTCCCCTACTACATTACACAAATAACCTACACATAGGAGAGAGCAGCTTACGACAACATTTCAGTCCGACTTGGACCATTTACAAAGTCACACTAACTTAAAGGAGAGAAGGAGGGAGTATATATAGACCAGTAGACAGGGACAGGACAAGAGAGGTAGTAGAGGAAAATGAGAAGTAGCAGTAGTTGTAATAGTAATGGAGGCGGGAGTGGCAGCAGCAATTAAAGTTAGTCAGTCAGTCAATCTGTAAGTCAGTCAAAGACTGAGAAAGAGGAGCACTGCAAGGGAGCTAGGGGCCCCATAAAGGGTAGTGTGACTGTAAATGGTCCAAGTCAGACGGAAACGTCATCGTAAGCTCCTCTCTATGTGTCAGTTATTTGTGTACTGTTCCCAGTCACAGTACTGTGCCTTTTTGTTATTCCCAACCATATATTTTAAGACACGAAACTGGAAATTCTTAGTTTTTCCACTTGCATTTTGCTAATATTTTTTTAGGGAAGTGCAAGAATTGTATTAATTCTGATAAAATAGTGAAAATGATAATAAACTAGGTTACTTACGGTGGAAATAAGTAGTCCTTTGAGAGCTGAAGATTGTCATTATAACCAAATTTTCTTAAAACAGTCCACGTTGTTTCATGGCGACCACGTTGAATAAATAGGCGATGTAGAAAGAGGAAGCCCCGTAAAGTAAGAGAATCAGCATGAACACCGTCCGACACATTACGCTGCACAACCGTCTTCAGCTCTTCTAGTGCCTATAAAAATCTTGTTTTACTATGATAACATTTCTTGACAATAAACTACAATATGAAAATTATAAAATTATCTATGCATCTATTTGTGACAGAATATATTGCATTAAGATCCTAAAGAATTATGCAACAACAGTAGATAAATTCACAGCTATTAAAGCAGAAGCTCTTCTTTAATATATTCTTCCAATATACTTGATAAATCATGCACTCTGAATTTCTTTTAAAAGCTCTGTAAACTAGATGCGTTTCAGTTTCTGCACGATCCAAGATCTCTGAAGCCCGGCACATTTTACCTTAATTCTTGTAAAATTAATGATACAAGAGAGCAAGCAGCTTGTTTTCAATGAAGTTAAATTTTTGGCAATGAAGATTTGAAGCTGTTCAGTTGAGGCATCACAAGCTACTGCATGGAGATTAACACCCTTAATTCTTTAATAAAAAGGGAAAATTGGCACATTTACACCTTTGGCACCTTCACAGCTTTTAAAGCCAATCAAGGAGGGCATTCTCTATTACACAGAGACCAATTTTGTTAAATGCACTAGCACCAAGTTTGAATCTTCCTTTATGTTGCATTCTCAAGTTATTGTTGTTGAAGGCTTGAAGTGAATCACAAGAGGCATTCGTGCATCATCAAAAGCAAACCAGTACTTCAATTTTCCCAATTTCCTACATTAGCAAACTGATACATACACTAACCTTTCTGTAAGACACACCTGCATTTAAGGTTTGAAGCCAATCATTAGTTATTGCATGGTATTCATTTTTTATATTAAAACTGGTAAATTAAAAGCTAAAGAATCCAAAATCCTTAAGAAGCACTAAAAGTTTGAAGTGAACCAGACGAAGTATTCTCCAGTTATAGCATGGAATCTCATGCTTCCAAACTTATTAACTATGTTAGTACAACAGCAAATTTTTCCCCATATAGCATAAACCCAAATGGTATCATGCCATTCATAAGATTCATCAGCCATTAGATTGAAACCATTCAGAAGAGGTATACTACATACTATATTCAGGTTATTCCATGGAAAACTACACAATTTAAAAAATAAACGCTGCACATTGGCTTCTACACACTCCTATAACAATCCCAACCTTCTTCTCAGTAGGATACACCAGTGCAGAGTTTTTGAAGCCAATTAAAAGAAGCTTTCTCTGATGCATGGAAACCAAAAATCAAGAATGGCATTATAAAGTTGACAAAAGTGCTCCTACTCATCCCAATAGTCTCAAGAAACTTTTTTCCCCTAGTTAAAAGTTCACTAGTGTTGAAAATTTGAAGCTAATCATACAGTATATTCCAGTACTTAACTGGCTCTGCAATACAGGTGTACAAAAGGTTGACATTTAAGGGCTTGCTTAATGCATGAAACTTAAAAACTGTTATATTCTATTTCAAACTCTCTGTAATCCTCTAAAGAAAAAAAAAATTTTTTTTTTTTTTGAAGAAACCAGAATTTGTATACCTCCTAAACAACAGCTGAAGGGTTGAAATAAAATTCTGTGAACTAACACCATCACAATTTAATAATAATCAAAAGCTTCCTCTAAGTAAGAAACAACACTGTTAAGATTTAGAGCCGATTGCATAAGGCTTTCATAAATTATTGCAGGAAAATCAATATTTAAATTTTCTCATTTTCAATACAACTGGGAAATTGGCACCTATTAATCCAAAAGTTTAGTTAAGATATACTAGCATTTAGGGTTTGAATCTACTCAGAAGAATCATTCTCCAGTTATTATACAGTGGACCCCCGCTTAACGATCCCAATGCGACCAATTATGTAAGTGTATTTATGTAAGTGCGTTTGTACGTGTATGTTTGGGGGTATGAAATGGACTAATCTACTTCACAATATTCCTTATGGGAACAAATTCGGTCAGTACTGGCACCTGAACATACTTCTGGAATGAAAAAATATCGTTAACCGGGGGTCCACTGTACAGAAATTAATTTGTTTAATAAAATTACTAAATAAAAACCTCACGCAGCCCAAAATCAATTTGAACCTTCCTTTGAGCAAAGTCACTATCACCTGAAAGTTCAGCCCTTTAACCCTTAAACTGTCCAAACATAGATCTACGTTTTTTTTTTTTTTTTTTTTATTCGCCGGTATTCTCCCGGCCCGGGTCTTTTCCAAGTAGTGGTGACCCGGCCTTGGCTCCCTATCTGGGGAGTGTCTCGAGACTTAAGTCTCCCATGGGAGGAGGTACAGTACCTCCTCATCTTTGGGACCAAGTGTCCCCAGGCCTAGCCACATTCCCCGCCCTCACGGGGCTCGTAGGGAGAAGCTAGGCCTCTGGTCTGCCATCTACCCCGCCTCAAATGGGCTCGTGGGGATGGCAGTCTTATGAGCTGCAGATGGTAGCAAGCTCAGGCTTTACGTTTTCTCAACATTTGAAAGTGCAGTGGAACCTCAAAAATCGAACTGCTCCCAACACAACCAATTATGTAAGTGTATTTTTGTAAGTGCTTTTATAGGTGTATTTTTAAGGGTCTGAAATGGACTAATCTAATTTACATTATTCCTGATGGGAATAAATTAATTCGGTAAAGGCAGTCGAACAGACTTCTGGACTGAAGAAAGTTTGATATTTGAGGGTCCACTGCATGTAAAAAAAGTAGATCTTCTTTTCTTTTTTTTACATTTGAAAACGTGTAAAAAAAACTTTGATCTACTTTTTTTTATATTTGAAAATATGTAAAAAAACATAGATCTACTTTTGGAGCACTACGCATGCGAATGTAAATTTGTTTGGACAGTTTAAGGGTTAAAAAGCGGCAGACCCTGAAAAAAAATATTCCTGTGTGTGTGTTGGGGGGGCGGGGGGTTCCAATATTTTGAAAATTATTCTTTTTCATACAGACTGAAAGGGCCTATTTTTCTAAATGTAAATATGATAAGAAAACAAACTAAAAGGAAAACGTATGGTTTTATAGCGAATTGAAGCTAGAAAAAAAAAAGACCTCCTGTTGGCACCATTGGCATAAATGCATGTAATATGTTTTCAATTTATTTGTCAGATTATTATTTTATTTTTTGTTCAATGTCTAACACTATGCACATTACTTTGTTAGGATAAGAGATGTGTTTCAGGGTTTTTTAGTGCTTGAAACATGTTGGGATGCATAGCATTCCACAGCCATAAATGAAATGGTCACTATAAATTGTTACAAATAACTGTTTATTTCTATTGATGGGTTTTCCATCTTTTTTGTGCACTACGTACAAAGAAACCCTATGATATTATTGTTGTTTCAAGTTATAATGACCTGAAAAGATGGAAATAAGTCACAGACTTCACTGGGTTACCCTTGGGTACTTTTTGGTTGAATTTCACTATTAGTATTAAGAAATAATAATAAACTTAGAATAAATAATATTCATCTTCCTGCCAGTTCTTTGCAGGCAAAAAAAAACTGATGGTGGTGGTGGTTGTTGTTACTGTGGGTTTTAAGAACCATTAACAGCTATTATTGTATTGAGCCCTGCTTCCCGACATCTGAGACAGAGGTACTGCCCAAAGCTGGGTAATGAAAGGAAAGGGAACAAATAGAAACAGAAACAAAACATTCTCAATTAGATTGGGTGGATCCTTTGCCCAAGCTCCAGTACACCAACACCCCTCCCTGACTTCAGTAACCGGCTCTCCACCATTACTGTGAAATATCCGCAGAGTGGAAAAATGGAGCTGATGAATGGTGTCCCAACCTTTAATGTGACCAGCTGGCAGAATAAGCTGAGGTCAAGCATCAATGGGAGAATTGGGAATACTTATTACTGATGCTCAAACGAGAGCAAGATGCTCACATACCACCAAAGGTGGTACAAAAGTTCAAAGTTGGAATGGTAAGACGGGTACTGGTTGTTGTTGACATGTGTTACTGAGGCAGTGTTGCCCATGATGCACTGCATGGACCTGCTTGGTCCTAGATATTTTTCCTAGACATGAAGGTGGTAGATGACCCAAACAGTAGAGATGATAAATTGGAGATAGGCAACATATTTAAAGGAATATAGCACAAGGCAGATACAGTCTGGTTAAAGCTGATCAAAAGAGGCATTCTCCAGTTACTGCTCAATGTCAAACAATTCCAAGTTTATGAACTATGTTAGTAAGTTGGCAAATTTGCATCTACACAGCCTAAACTTATATTATACTACTGTATCCATAAGATGCACCAGCTGTTAAAAATAAAAAGCCTTTCAAAAGAGGCATACTCAAGTTATTTTAAGGAAAAAAAAAACTCCATTTTTAATAAAATGGACAAACTGGTACCTCCACAACAACAATCCTAACCTATTTTTAATTAGGGATACACTAATGTTTAAAGGTTAAAACTGCTCAGAAGAGGCATTCTCAAATTATTGCAAGGAAACCAAAATCAGGAACAGTCTATATAAAATTACCTAGATGGTACCTACACATGCATATAGTTGCATGAACCTTTCCCTAGTTACAGTAAACTAGCAGTGAAAATTTGGAGTAATAAATGAAAGCCCTTGTGGAAGAAAAATAATTCCTACACAGAATTTTAATTTTTTTACAACTTCAATAAAATTTACTTTTGGGTATATGCAGTGTTTGTGTATGCAGGGTAGTGAAAAAGTAATGTAATGCATCTAGTATACTTATCTATCCTCTTTAAGAAGATATGTGCTTCTCTGGTTGTCCAAATTCATAGCTTGAACTTCAAACTTTAAATGCATATACTATAATGATGTTACACGTCCACATGTCAAGCGAGAACGGGCACACGCATATGTAGGCCTCTACTCACATCCCTTATTAAAAATATTCCTTTACAACACATGATATCCATTCAGATTTTAAAATGAATATTGTTATACTCCAAGACACCCCACTGCCAAACATGTCATTCTGTTTTCATCCTATTTGTGGTTAGTACACAATCTCTCTGGATTTCTGTGACATTCCAATCCTAACAAAATCAAATTTCTTTTCTGTATAAAAAAAAACAGAAAGAAAATAACACTGGGCAATGCACACAATAACAGAGTAAAACGAGGACTGGTTGCTTCATTATCTCATTCATACTAAATATGGCTGCTCATTTCACATCAACTATCTTCCCCATTCATTCTATTCTCTTCACTTGCACAAATTACTCTCTTGTCAGTCACTTATCACAAGTACAGTATTTTAACTACTAATAGACTTCTGATTTCATACGTACCATAATTATCTTCTCTCTCCATAAGAGTTGGCTGAATACTTACATTCACATTCAGCCATCTTATTTTATACACTATGCACAATATCATATTTTTTAATACACTAAGTTCACACCTTTTTTTTTTTCTTTAATTTCATTTTCACCATTTTTATAAGAAATTCATGAACACATAAACTTGTAAAAAAAGCAGTCACTCAGAACATCTTAACCACTCAAGTGTCTGTGCTGTTGTTCTATGGGTTTAAAGCCAGGGTCTGTGCCATAGTACTACATAAAGAGTTCAGCTCACTCAAATAAGCTGTGAGAGGTAAATTTAGGCCTAGATATGAGAGAAGAATGAGTTTACGTGGTAAGTGTGCACCATATAAAACAAATCCTTCAGCATGCAGTGCATAATGAGAAAAAAAAACTGTGACCATGTTTTTGGTTTAAAACAGCAACTTTGCTGTGCATTTTTGTAAGGTTTTCATGGTTGTATTCACAGCTTTTTGAGCTCATTTGATAGAATGGAACATATATTACAGAAACAGAGATGATTTTGATCGGTTTTAGGACTGAAAATACCTTGAAATTAAGCTCAAAGTAGCAGAAATGTTCGATTTTTGCCAATGTTCAAGAGTAACCAAATTACATCGTATGTCTATACACGTCGACTGGTGAGTCTAAAGTGCATTCATGAATGCACTGATATTATTTATACAATTATTACAATATTGCATAACACTAAATCTTCTATCTTTTGGTGTGAATAAAAATTGTTAATGGGCATAAAAAATCAAAATTGAAATGTAACTAATAAACAGAGAAAATGTTATTTTAGTGCCAGAAATGCCTGCATTGTTTATTCTGGCCACTACTTTGAAAGTGGAATATTTTGAAATTTGTGTGAAATTAGTCAAATTACCAATTTCTGATTACTTCACTGGGTAGTTGAAGTAGCTGACTGGTCAGTTTCTTGTGTTCAATCAATAAAATAGAAGGCATACTAGCAAAATAGCTAGGAATTTGGTCGACTGGCACAATGTAATTGGCCTACAATAGGAGACAAAGTGGGCAAAATCACTAATGCGTAAATATTGCTGACAGCAAAATTCGCAATAGTCTAATTTCATCAATTTTCCATCAAATTTTGTATTTTTTGTTTTATTACCTTCAGAAAAGATTCTCTATCATTTCATAAGAAAAAATAATTTTTCTTTTAAATTCTTGGACCCAGTGGACAAGTTTCAGATCAGGGGTCTGGACCCTGAAAGGTTTAACCTGTAAAAGTTCCAAACGTATGTGCATGCTTCACCGCTTAGTGCCCCAAACGTAAATATACGTTTTATTTTTCCTGCCTCCAAATTTGGTATGATTGGCCTGAGATGCCTGGTCGGTACAAAATGGGTCTTAACACTGTCTCTATCTGTCTCTGTCTCTATCTGTCTCTGTCTCTATCTGTCTCTGTCTCTATCTGTCTCTGTCTCTATCTGTCTCTGTCTCTATCTGTCTCTGTCTCTATCTGTCTCTGTCTCTATCTGTCTCTGTCTCTATCTGTCTCTGTCTCTATCTGTCTCTGTCTCTGTCTGTCTCTGTCTCTGTCTCACAGGCACACAAATACAATTATACATAGTGTAAATTACCTAGGATAACCTAAAAAATCCGAAGTGCTATACTGTGCTTGTAGATATAATGCATATGAATACCTGTTGGTTTGCAGTGGCTCTCTCTGAGACAGAGACAAGCAGAGAGAGGGAAAGAGACAAGCAGACAGAGAAATGAGACAAACAGATAATCAGAGATACAGCTCATCAAATGTCATGCCTTATCTGTGCACCCTCACTGGCGCCCATCAAATGTTATAGCTTATCTCCTCTTATCTGTGCACTATCTTATCTTATCTCTGCACGCTGCTGGAGCCCATCAAATGTCGTCTCATGTTTGATCTTACACATTGCTTCAAGGGAATTTCTTCCCTCTTCCTCCTCCTCCTTCCTTCTTCTATACTCTCATGTATCCAAAACATTGCTGGGACCTATAAATACTTTGTATATATTCGTAGACAATAGTAAACAACCAAGGCAGGTGTAAATATCCACCTGTCAATGTGTTTGTGACAATCTGAGTACAATTTCAGTACCTAATATAAGTGTCAGAACAAAGATTGGTTATGAAATGACAAGAACAACTATAAATTGTAATTATCAGAACATAAAAATTATACAAAATATAAAAATGAGAAAAAATGGTACATCGGCAACACTTCTGCAAGAGGCAGGACTCTATGTTGCCGTCAGGTGAGCATTAAGTGCCAACTTTGCAGCCTCATATCTCAGTAAGTACTGACCTTAATTTTTTTTTACTTTAATCCTATAACACTTAGAAAAAATGTGCTATTTTTATAAAAAAATTATTTTTTTATTTTTCAAAATATTCAGGCACTAGGGTAGTGAACATATATATCACGCTTTGGACCGGCACGGGTTAAACACATGCTCTGCTCTCTCAAAGCCTCTTCACTACATTAAATAACATTTATTCTACTCCATGTATGCTATAAACTTGCCACTCTCTCTCCCAGCTCACTATCGCACACTTTTCTAGGTGTATGAAGAGGCTATGTATACTTTCAGTATTTCCTAAGAAATATTAATTTAATTAAGTGATATAAAAAATTAAAATGGGGCACTTACTTGAGGGTTGAGAGGTGCATTGAAGCATCACCGCTGGAAAGTATTGAGCTCCTGGTCATTAAGTAGACCATCATTGTCAGTATCACAAATCTATGAAAGTTAAATTAGTGAATTAAACAAACATCATTTAACTGAGGTTTTATTTGCCACATGATTATCAATGTATAAAATAATCGCATTTGGTACAATGACACCACTGCAGTGAAGACCTTCATTTAAACAGTTTCAACTAACAATGGGCTTTTTCAAGTAAACAGTAGACAAGAGAAACAATAGCCTAAATAGTCCACAGGGACTGATGACACTTGTTCGGGTGTCACACAAAGGTCACTTTATGGTGTGCCTTCCATGCTCAAGCATGGAAGGCACACCATAAAGAATAAAAAGGTACAATACCATGATTAGAACAATACATAAATAAACTGCATATAAGAGAAACTTATGATGACGTTTTGGTCTGATTTCAACCATAGGAGGCCTACTGTCCTCAAGGTCCTTCTGAAGTCCTGTATGGTTTTTGTAATGACTACTGTATTATCAGTGTGGAAGTTACTACAAAAATCACACAGAACTTCACAAGGACCTCGACACCACATACCAGACCCAAGGATGCAGGAGTGCACAAAAATTCTGTGTGGTGGTTAGGATAAGGCATACTTCAGCAAAATAGTCATTAGTCTACCAGCCCACTTACAGACACACAAGAACAGACAATGCAATGTCTCCACACAGCATTGCAAATTCACACACCTTTGGTGTGGAACAATGCTAAACTACTATACCAAGAACATGGCAACCAGAGAAGATTCCTCTAATCATCAGGTATTGAACTATCATCATATAAACAATGGAATGTTTACTGTGTCAACTCCTATAGTGCATATCATTTTAAAATATACACAGAACCTGGGGCAGCAGGCCTCCAGCAGTGCACCTTCTACACCTGAGCAGTTTTACTTACATGACTTATGAAATCGTGAATGACGCGATTGCAAATAAACCATACCATGGGCGGAGACAGAACCTGCGATCAGAGAGTCAGCAAAACTCCAGACCGACTGCGCTAGCACTGGGCAGCTGGTTACAAGATTCGGTCCCAACTAGGTACAGTGGTACCTTGACTTACGAGTTTACTTTGTTCCATGGCCAAGCTCATAACTCAATTTGCTCATATATCAAATCAACTTGCCTCGTTGAAATTAACTGAAAGGCCATTAATCCATTCCAGCCCTCAAAAAACTACACCATTTTTTTTGTTACAGGTTTTTAAGTAAGAAAAATGTATTTATAAATAAGAAATGATTTTTGCCTTTTTTTGCCAGGTCCCAGCAATGTTTTAGAAGCAGAGTGTAAGATGAGTGTCATTCCACTGCTGAGTGCAGCAATGGAATGACATTTGATGATGGTGCACTGCTTTAGCTTTATTTTTCACTGTTACACATAAACATGTCTGTATCTGTTTGTTTCTATTTGTTTCTGTCTGTCTATCTGTCTAGCTCTATGTTTATCTCTGTCTCTGCTTATCTGTCTTTCTGTCTGCCTGTGTTCCTGTCTCTCTGTCTCAGAGAGTGAGCCGCTCATGAACCAACAGGTATTATACATGAAGCAGTCTTGTCACGTCTGATTCCTGAACAAGTGAAAATGTGCATTACCTCCAGTCATGCTTATTATGCCTTATATCTACAAGAACAGTATAGCACTTTGGATTTTTTTGGGCTATCCTAGGTAATTTACACTATGTATAACTGTACTGTATTTATGTGTACCTGAGAGAGAGAGAGAGAGAGAGAGAGAGAGACAGAGAGAGACAGAGAGACAGAGAGAGAGACAGAGACAGAGACAGAGAGAGAGAGAGAGAGAGAGAGACAGAGAGAGAGAGAGAGAGAGAGAGAGAGAGAGAGAGAGAGACAGAGAGACAGAGAGACAGAGAGACAGAGAGACAGAGAGACAGAGAGACAGAGAGACAGAGAGAGAGAGAGAGAGAGAGAGAGAGAGAGAGAGAGAGAGAGAGAGAGAGAGAGAGAGAGAGAGAGAGAGAGAGAGAGAGAGACAGAGAGAGAGAGACAGAGACAGAGACAGAGAGACAGAGACAGAGAGACAGAGAGAGAGACAGAGAGAGACAGAGAGAGAGACAGAGAGAGAGACAGAGACAGAGACAGAGACAGAGACAGAGAGAGAGAGAGAGAGAGAGAGAGAGAGAGAGAGAGAGAGAGAGAGAGAGAGAGAGAGTCTGAGATACACAGACAGACAGAGAGAGAGAGACAGCCAAAGCAAATCAGCCAGCCAGCCAGCCTGTGGAACATGTATTATAAGTTCCAGAATTGTTTCTCTTTACTTAGGGTATAAATTATAGAACATTCTGGCAGGATGACATTACTGTACCAGTGTTATGAAATTTGAAAGGATGTTACACATTAGTTATTATCAAGGTTTTTGATATTTCCTCAGTATCTCCTGCGAGTGGCAGCGTATCTGAAGCTCGCTTGTAACTCGGATTTTGGCTTGCAACTCAAAGAAAAAATCAACCGAGCAACGGCTTGTAAGTTGGGGCACTCGTAAGTCAAGGTACCACTGTATATTTATACACCATAGGAAGGTTAGCATAGGCACCACTGTGACCAAAAATGCAAGTTTTACAGATGAATCTCCTGCCAGCGTGGCCGTGACTAGCTCTAGCTCAGTCCCCTCAATACCGTCACCATGACTCACGAAATTGTAATGACACGATTGCAAACAAACCAAACCACCAACGGGGATAGAACCCACAGAGTCATAAAACTCCAGACCAACGCGCTAGTCACTAGGCCAGCTGGCTACAGAAGATTCATCTAACTAGGTACAGTGCTGCCTTGACTTATGAGTGCCCCAACTTACAAGTTTTCCGAGCACGTGCGTTGCTCAGCGATTTTTGCTTTGAGTTGCAGCCAAAAATCAGTTACAAGCGAGCTTCAGATATGCTGCCACTCGCAGGAGATACTGAGGAAATATCAAAAACCTTGATAATAACCTATGTAACATCCTTTCAATTTTGATACCACTGGTAACGTCATCCTGCCAGAATGTTCTGTAATGTATGCCCTAAGTAAAGAGAAAATTCTGGAACACATGTAATACGTGTTCGGCAGGCTGGCTGGTTGGGTGGCTGACTGGTTGGGTGGCCAGCTGGCTGGCTGGCAGCTGGTTGATTTGCTTTGGCTGTCTATCTGTATCTATCTCTCTCAGTCTCTCTCTCTCTCTCTCTGTCTGTCTGTCTCTCTCTGTCTCTCTCTCTGTCTGTCTCTCTCTCCATCTACCTTTGATATACCTTTGAAGAGTTTCGAGAGTTTATCTACTCTCTGAGCCTGGCCATGGGCCAGGCTCATCTGGTGCTTGCCTGGTCAACCAGGTTGTTGCTGCTGGAGGCCCGCTGCCCCACATATCCATCACAGCCTGGTTGATCTGGCACCTGGTGAAGATACTTGTCCAGTTCCTCTTGAAGGCTTCTACACTTGTTCCAGCAGTGTTTCTGATATCTTCTGGTAAGATGTTGAAAAGTCTGTGACCCCGGATGTTGATACAGTGTTCCCTTATTGTCCCCACCGCACCCCTGCTCCTCACTGGGTTTATTTTACACTTCCTCCCATATCTCTCACTCCAGTATGTTATGGCAGTGTGTAGATTTGGGACCAAGCCCTCGAGTACCTTTCAAGTATATATTATCATGTACCTCTCTCTTCTCAACTCCAATGAGTACATGTTCAAGACTTGCAGGCATTCCCAGTAGTTTAGGTGCTTTACTGGCTCAATGTGAGCCATAAACGATCTCTGTATTTGTTCCAGCTCCAATATTTCTCCTGTCTTGAATGGGGCCATCAGCACTGAGCAATATTCTAAGTGAGGGAGCACTAGGGATTTGAAGAGTGCCACCATCTCTATGTCTATCTCTATCTCTGTCTATCCCTATCTCCATCTCTCTCTATCTCTATCTCTGTCTCTGTCTCACAGGTACACAGTTATACATAGTGTAAATTACCTAGGATAACCCAAAAATCCAGACAAAGTGCTATACTATGCTTGTAGATATAAGGCACAATAAGCATGACTGGAAAGTAATACACATTTTCACTTGTTCAGAAATCAGACGTGATGACTCTGCATCGTGTGTAATACCTGTTGGTTCATGAGCAGCTCTCTCTCTGAGACAGACAAGTAGAGAGATGGGAAGACAGACACACAGGCAGACAAAGACAGATAAGCAGAGGCAGAGATAAACAGACACAGCTAGATAGAGACAAATATAAGGATAGAAACAAACAGACAAGACAGAAACAGACAGACAGACAGACATGTTTATGTGTAACAGTATAATAAAGCCAAGTCAGTGCATGATCATCAAATGTCACTCCACTGCTGCACTGTCAGCAGTGGAGCGGCATTCATCTTACACCATGCTTCAAGGAGTTTCATATATACTCCAACATTTCCAGACCATTGCTGGGACCTGCCAAGAAATGCAAAAATTATTTCTTATTTATAAATACATTTTTCTTATTTAAAAACCCGTAGCAAAAAAAAAAAAAAAAAAATTGGGGGTGGTTTTTTGGGAGCTGGAACAGATTAATAGCATTTCAATTAATTTCAACGAGGAAAATTGATTTGATAAACAAGCAAATCGAATTACGAGCTCGGTCATGCAACGAATTAAAACTCGTGAAGTCAATATAACTGTATATTTATACACCTTAGAAAAGTTAGATAGGCTACCACTGTGACCACAGATGCAAAGCTTTACAGACGAATCTCCAGCCAGCGTGGCCATGACTAGCTCAGTTCAGGTCACCTCAAAGCCGCCATCATGATTCATGAAATCATAGACATGATTGCAAACTAATCCATACCACAGGGTGGATACAATGAGTGGAGAGTCATAAATTCCAGACCAGCACAAACATGCCTGGATTTGTGGCCACAGTGGTGCCTATGCTAACCTTCCTATGGTGTACAAATATACCTAGTTGGATAAATCTTGTCATAGCCAGCTGGCCCTCCAGTGGCTAGCACATCAGTCTGGAGTTTTACGACTCTCTGATTAAGGGTTGGTTCTATCCCCATCCGTGGTATGGTTTGTTTGCAATCGTGTCATTATGATTTTGTGAGTCGTGATGATGGCTTTGAGGGGACCTGAGTTAGAGTTAGTCACGGCCACACTAGCGGGAGATTCGCCTGTAAAAACTTGCATTTGTGGTCACAGTGGTGCCTATGCTAACCTTCTTATGGTGCATAAATATACCAAGTTGGACGAATCTTGTTGCAGACAGCTGGCCCAGTGGCTAGTGCGCTGGTCTGGAGTTTTTCATCCTCGCCCTGGTATGGTTAGTTTTACTTACACCCAAGCATGTGACACCTGGACAGGTGACATCACCCTCCGTGGACTTTTTAGGCCACTTTCTCACGTTTGCTCAATGTCAAGTGAACCGCTGTACAGTCATGTCTGTTACCAATTGTTGGCAGCTTGCCACTGTCTCCACCAAGACTGTATTTAAAGTAAAAGTGCCTTTACAAAATATGCAAATAATGTACAACAGAAATTTTTAATTATATATCAAATTAAACATTATAGATATGACAGGTTTGCTCCTTGTAACAGCAAATGGTTAATAACAAATGAAGCAAGTAATAAAAAATACAAGATCTTCAATAACCATTTTTAACAGGGTTTTGACTAAAACTCCATCAATCACATTATAATAGCAATAAGACTGGATGGTTATCTCTCTCCAATTTGAAATAATTCATGCTCAGTAATATCCAATTTACAAAAGATTCCTAATATTGAAAAGCTTGAAATTTATCTTTCAAAAAAATTAAATTAAAGAAAAAATTCTGAATTTCAGTTTAAATTTTTTGCTCTCTGAAACAAAACTGGAGAAGATTCCAAACATGTAATGCAGCCTATGATCCACCAAGACCTTGAAATAGTGAATGATCTGTGTTTGAGCTCTTGTTGCTTGTCAGTAGTCTAGGATAGCAGTAAATAAACATTTATGTTCTGGTTAGGGCAATAAGTAATCCTGGCTAACAAAGGAATTAGTTGTCATCAATCAGTTAACCACATAAATGAAATCATATATTAAAGGTGTCATATATTCTTCACTATTACTACAACAAAGATGTGTGAGCACAGTATCCTGTATGTACTATGATTGTAGCAGAAACAAACCTGTGAACCATGTTGGTAATGACTATGATCATGTACCATCACCAATGTCTGCCTATAATTCAACTGGTCTTGCCATCCACAAAAATATACTGGTACTCAAGGTTTGCAGTTAAGTGGAACCTATTAGAGGTTCCACTATATGGATAACTAAAGTGTAATGAACACTAGTCAATGCTCAATAACAACCCTCATGAAAAAGAAAAACTCTCAGGATTAATTGGTCTGAATATTTTGATCCCTTCAAGTATCTGCTCTGTGATTCACAGGTTCTACATACTATTTACCCTGCTTAGCATTCATATGCAGTTACTAATTTGTAAACATCCCTTTGTAGTTACAGCAGCAGAACAAACCATGGGAGGTGTTCAATCTTCATGATCACTATCTGTGAAGTCAAATAACACCCAGGCACCTATTTACAGCTAGATGAACAAAGTTGGCAGATACAACAGACTTGCTCATATATCTCACCCTGCCCAGAAACCAATGCCAGGTCCTCTTGGTTGTATGGTGTTTGCTCTAACACTCGAGCCACAAGTATTAACCCCTTTGTCCTGCGCGACCCCAAATCCTGAAACGTGTCTGTCGTAAAATATTCGAAAAAAAAAAAAAAAAAAAAAAAAAAAAAAAAAAAGAAAAAAAAAATTTTCTTGTGAAATGATAGAGAATCTTTTCCCAATGGTAATGACACAAAAAAGTACAAAGTTTGATGGAAAACTTCCGGAATTACCCTCTTGCAAAGTTAGTGATCTTGGCGATATATACGCATCGGAGATTTCGCCCACTTTGAGCCCTATTTTCAACCAATTCCATTGTTCCAGTTGACCAAACTCACAGCTATTTCTCTAAAACTCCATTTGTTCTGTCGATTGAGTACAAGAAACTGTCCATTTACTGATTTCAACTACTCAATAAAGTGGTCAGAAATTGGCAATTTGGCCAATTTCACGAAGTTCAAAAAAGATGCCAATTTCAAAATAGGATCCAGAATAAACAATGCAGACATTCCTGGCACTAATATAATTTTCATTTTCTCTTCATTAATCACATCTCCAGGCCCTTCTTATATTACTCTTGCTTTCTATTTTGAATTTTTATTCACACAAAAAATAGAAGATTTACTGTTATGCAGGCTACTGCATTATTATAAAAATAGTATAAATAATATCAGTGCACTTGTGAAAGAATATTACTCACCAGTTGGACGTGTATTGAAGCGTGTGGCGTAATTTCTTTACTCTTGAACATCAGCAAAAATCTAACATTTCCGCTAATCTGAGCCTCACTTTCGAGGTCCTTTTCATCTAAAAGGACCATTTTTGCAATGTGTCTTTCATTCATAAACGAGATCACTAAAACGAGAATTACAACCATAAATATTATACTAAAATACACCTCAAAGTCGTGCATTTTAAACTATAAACAAAGTTTTTTCCTTTCATATAATTCGCGTGTTGCAGGATTTTTTTATATTCGCGACACTGACCGGCAAAGACTCATTCTCCTCACCTGTGGGCCTAACTAGCTTTCTTCCACTTGATTTGAAGCTGCCTTAGAATTTGGTGAATGAATACGCTGAAACAGACTCATAAGACGCATATATATGACCAAAACAGTCAAAGGGGTTAATATGCATGTGTATGTACATTCTTCTTCTTTCAACAAACCGACTATCCCAATGTTGAGGTAGGCCCAAAAAGAAAAAATGAAAGTTTTTCTTTTAAATTAAGGTAATGTATACAGAAGGGGTTACTAGCCCCTTTTGCCCCCGGCATTTTAGTCACCTCTTATGACATGCATGGCTTACAGAGGAAGAATTCTGTTCCACTTCCCCATGGAGAATATATATACAGTGGACCCCCGCATAACGATCACCTCCGAATGCAACCAATTATGTAAGTGTGTTTATGTAAGTGCTTATAACGTATGTTTGGGGGGAATGGAATGACTAATCTACTTCCACATTATTCCTTATGGGAACAAATTCTGGTCAGTACTGCACCTGAACATACTTCTGGGAGTGAAAAATATCGCAACCCGGGGTCCACTGTATATATATATTTTTTCAACAAACCGGCTGTATCCCACCAAGGCAGGTGGCCCAAAAGAAACAAAGTTTCTTAAATTTAGTAATTTATACAAGAGAAGGGGCTACAGCCCTTACCCCTGGCATTTTAGTCGCTCTTGCAACATGCGTGGTTTACAGAGGAAGAATTCTTTCCACTTCCCCATGGAGATAGAGTAAGAGGAAATAAACAAGAACTAGAAAGAAAATAGCAGAAAACCCAGAGGGGTGTATATATATATGCTGTACATGTATGTGTAATGTGACCTCAAGTGTAAGTAGAAGTATCAAGACGTCCCTGAAATCTTGCATGTTTATGAGACTGGGGAAAGGGCACCAGCAATCCTACCACCTCATGTAAAACAATTACAGGCTTTCATTTTACACTCACTTGGCAGGATGATAGTACCTCCTCAGCTGCTGTTTACCAAACCTCACTACCCATATATATGTATATATATATGTAAATTCCACTTACCTTAAAAAATTATTAAAGCCTTCTTGCACTTTTCTGTCAACTGAAACAAAAATAATAATTTAAAAGTAAATCAAAGATAAAGTATTTAAAAACCATTTCCTTAATACCTACGTTTTAATGATACTTTTTTTCACACTATACACTTACAAGAGATGCTTTAGTACATTTGGTAAAACTTACATCTCTCTCCTCTAGAATATACAAAGGTGCTGTAGGATGAAGTACTCGCTTGAGCATAGTAAAACATTTCAGATATGTTCTTGAGTGTTCTTGCTGAGCACTGTAAAATTTACAAAGTATTAGATTCAGAGACAAGAATAGACCATAAATGCATGACTAATCAGTATGCCTTCTTTCTGTTTCTTTGAGGAAAATAAA
>NW_027197683.1:0-52500 GCF_038502225.1 Cherax quadricarinatus | reverse complement strand
GATTGGACCTTGTGTTCACCCTGGGCAGCTCAGATATTGAGGACATCAAGTATGAGAGTCCCCTAGGAGCTAGCGACCACGTGGTTCTGTGCTTTGAATACATAGTAGAGCTGCAAGTGGAGACAATAACAGGAGTTGAATGGGAAAAGCCTGACTATAAAAGAGGGGACTACATAGGGTTGAAGAACTTCCTGCGGGAGGTCCAGTGGGACAGAGAACTGGCAGGAAAGCCAGTAAATGAAATGATGGAATATGTAACAACAAAATGCAAGGAGGCAGTGGAAAGGTTTATTCCCAAGGGCAACAGTAACAACGGGAAGACCAGAACGAGCCCCTGGTTTACCCGACGGTGTAAGGAGGCAAAAACAAGGTGCAATAGAGAATGAAAAAAGTACAGAAGGCAGAGAACACACGAAAATAGGGAGATCAGCCGCAGAGCCAGGAATGAGTACGCACAGGTAAGGAGGGAGGCCCAGCGACAGTATGAAAATGACATAGCATCGAGAATCAAGACTGACCCGAAACTGTTGTATAGCCACATCAGGAGGAAGACAACAGTCAAAGACCAGGTGATCAGATTAAGGACAGAAGGTGGAGAACTCACAAGAAATGATCAGGAGGTATGTGAGGAGCTGAACAGGAGATTTAAGGAAGTTTTTACAGTACAGACAGGAAGGGCTGTGGGAAGACAGCACAGAAGGGAACATCAAGAGGGAATATACCAACAAGTGTTGGATGACATACGAACAACTGAGGAGGAGGTGAAGAAGCTCTTAAGTGACTTTGACACCTCAAAGGCGATGGGACCGGACAACATCTCCCCATGGGTCCTTAGAGAAGGAGCAGAGATGCTGTGCGTGCCTCTAACCACAATCTTCAACACATCCCTTGAAACTGGGCAACTACCTGAGAAATGGAAGACAGCAAATGTAGTCCCCATATTTAAGAAAGGAAACAGAAACGAGGCACTAAACTACAGACCTGTTTCTCTGACATGTATTGTGTGCAAAGTCATGGAGAAGATTATCAGGAGGAGAGTGGTCGAACACCTGAAAAGGAACAAGATTGTCAGCAATCAGTGAATGAAATATGCTGACATAACACCCCAGTGAATGAAATATGCTAGGGGTAATTTATAATCTTACAAATTATAACTCATTTCAGCCCGTTGAGGAATGACATCGACAGCTTCTCAAGACCTCGTCTGCAGGGGCGGCTGTGTAGACGATTTGCTGTCTTTCTATCAGCTAAGTGTTCCCTATATTTAATGTATAAGCTTAGCTGGTAATCCCATTTCTCAACATTTTGGTCGTGCTCGAACCAGATAAAGGCCACACTGTGGTCCAAATATGTTGTACTACAGTGTACAAATAACCTACGAGCCAAGGTCCTTCGAAAAAAGCTGTAAAACTAGTGTTTTACAATATAAATCAGTATAAATGAGTCCCTCCAGACTCAATCACAGAGAATGGGCAGCCAAAAGAAAACGGGCACTCACCCAGCGTTCACCCAAAGAAAACGGGAGCTGGGTGACTCACCCAACAAGAAAACGGGGGATGGCACCCGTCATCTACTGCTCCAAGCTTGAGAAATGCTGACTATGACAACAACCCAACTGATGTTCAGTATGTCTGAGTGTATATACACATAGTGTTTATAATGTTTATAGACAGAAATTAAGAGACAAGATTGTGTTAAAGTTTGTTTCTTATAGATATACCTGTTATATTGAAGGAGAACTCATTGATATATAAAACACTAGTTTTAAGCTTTTTTCGAAGGACCTTGGCTCATAGGTTATTTGTACACTGTGTACAACATATTTATATGTGTTTATCACGTGAGATGTTGAGAAATGGGATTACCAGCTAATACATTTAAATATCGGAAAACTTAACTTAGAAAGACGGCTCATCGCCTGCACAGCCGCCCCTGCAGACGAGGTCTTGAGAAGCTGTCGAAGTCATCTCTCAACGGGCTGTAAAGAATTATAATTTGTAAGATTATAAATTACCCCTAGGGGGTGTTATGTCAGCATATTTCATTCACTGATTGCTGACAAAATTATGTACTTGTGTGGACTCAAAAGTCCGCACCTCACTGCCGACTATAGGTTGATTACAAACTCCTTGCGACTCAAGAACTGCACAGTCCCCCGTACTACAAGAAATTCGTAACCTACCTTGCTCTTGTAGCGTGAGCTATGGTGTTCTTCACACCTTCGACAGGTATCGGTGACTTGATAGAAGCTGAAGTGTCCTTGGATGTCCACGTCTTCCATAGTCTAGGAATACGCACACTGGTACACTATGTTCCACAAGATTTGTCTTTATTGTTCACAATCTTATCACTAAAGAAGCTGATCACACTTCTCTGTAAGTGTTTATTGTGTTTTGTGAGACACTTTGTTCACACTAACGCACAGATCAGTGTTCTTTGTTGGTTATCCTGGCGTCAGTGTGACTCTCAGTAGAGTCAAAAGTAATCTGAAGATGCCACAGCACCCCTACATCGTCACTGCCCCTAACACATAAAGGAAAAGCTGACCTAGTACTTTTTCTTCCTTGCCACTTCCTCCATGAAGCAAAGCAGAATGTTGATTCTTGCTGTCTTAAGCATAGACAACAATGTACACTATCTTTACCATGGTAATAAAGTGGGAGCAGAATTTTCCTTAATTGTCCTGCTAAGGTAAGAGATGGACTGTCTTTTATTAAAATACACTTTGCAACACTGGACTGCAAGGAGCATCGGTCGCTGACCACGTCACACACTGGTACTGCATCTGGGATCAATTACTTGCTGTAGCAGTAAACAAGATGCTTGCCCCTTCTGAGAGGGCCGGGCCCCTCAAGGCTGAAAAGGCTGAAAGGGCTGAAGGAGGCTGATACCCCCCTTCTGGAGAAAATTTCTCCACACTGGGGAGCGGCGGAGGTTCGCTGCAGGTGAACTATTCATCACTTAACATTAATTTAATTTTCTCACTCACCACAACTGCTGCTTGTCTTTTCTGAACAGCTTTAGTCTGTTTGGTTACTGGAGAATCACTAATTTTGTTTTCAACACTGTGTAATTCTAACAGCACTAGTTTATTTATTGTCTGCTTATTCACTACACCTTTGCTTAAAACATCAACTGTCCTGATGATTCCATTTGCATCAGGATATATGGTCACAATTTTTCCAAGTGGCCATTGGGACCTCGGACCATCAATGTCGATAATCACTATGTCACCAGGTCTTAAGGACTTATAATTTTCAGGAACACCAGCTCCATAGAAGTGTTCTCTCAATGAGGTGAGATAGTCTTCTCGCCAAATTTTCTCCCAACGTTCAATCACTTTATTAAGGTGTTTGAATTTACGTCTGAGTTGCTCAGGTTCGAAATAAGTAGGATCCTCTATGATTTCTTTATCATTCATGGGAGGAACAGATTCGAGCCTTCTGCCATGGAGTAAATGAGATGGACTTAACACTTCTAAATTGTCTAGATCATCGGTAACATAAGTTAGAGGTCTGTTGTTGACTCTATTTTCTATTTCAGTCACAACTGTACGGAATTCTTCTAAGTCTATTCTCTGACGATGAAGAGTCTTCCTTAAACAACGTTTTACAATGCCGATCATTCTTTCATAAAATCCGCCATGCCATGGAGATTTAGGAGGAATGTATCTCCAACGACAACTGCGTTGATTCAGCATCTGTTGTACTTCTGGTTGATCAAAGATCTTGCTTATATAAGCAGCACCAGCAACAAAGTTCGTTGCATTATCTGAAATCATCAGTCTGGGAATTGGCCTTCTGGCTGCAAACCTTCTGAATAATTTGATAAAGGTTTCAGCAGACATGTCAGTGGCTACTTCTAGATGTACTGCTCTAGTTGTAGCACAAGTGAACAAACAGATGTACACCTTGATAGGAACTCTGTCAACTGTTTCGGTTAAAATTATTGGTCCAGTGATATGACAAACTCTTTCAGAGTGATATGGAGGTGGACCTGGATACTGATATACTCGCATATCGTAGTGACGACAAGTAATACAGTCCTTTATTTGTTTTTTCACACTTTGTCGACCTTGAGGTATCCAGTAGGATTGTCGTATATGACAAAGTGTGTCAGCTACCCCATCATGTAACACGTTACTGTGGGCGTTTTGCACAATCAGTTTTGTTAGCCAATGATTCTTGGGGATCAATATTGGATGTATGGCTTCTTTAGGTAGTGAAGAATTATGTATTCTTCCTCGACATCTTATAATCTTTTCTGAGTCGAGATAAAGTCCTAAAGAATTAATCATAACAGGTTTCTTTGAGGATTTATTTTGTGTTTCTAGAAATTTATATTCTGTAGAGAAAACATCTTTCTGTATTAGTTTCACCCAGTATTTAATGGGTTCAAGATATTCATAATCAGGTTTTATTCCTTTAATGAATTTAAAGACAAGAGCTGTAACTCTTAAGAGTTTACCCAAAGATGAGTATTTAGATTCATCAATGACTATTTCTGTTGTGTCTGCAGTATTTACACAACTTATTTCTGCTGTGTTCAAGCAGACTGTTTCTTCTGGCGTAATGTGAGCTTTTTGCTGAGGCCAGTTATTTTCATTAGAGAGCCAGTTCGGTCCGTGGAGCCATAATTTATTATCCACAAATTTCTTATGTGGGACACCACGTGACAACATGTCAGCTGGATTCTCTGGGGTAGAGACGTGAAGAAAGAGATAATCTCTCTGCATCTCTTTTATTTCTCTGCATCTCTTGTATTTCTGGCTTGTATCTCACCAGGTTGAGTAGCATGGCTTACCAGGTGACTTGGTTGACATCGTCGTTCTCCTTCATGCTGGCACTTCATGCTCCAATCAGGAACTTTTTGTTGACAAAAATGGGACTGCTCGGACAAAGAGCGGTTGGTTTCAAAAGTATCAGCCAACGTGGCTGCTTCCAATGCAGTGGTCAACACGTGATCCTGCAGAAAGACTCGAACCTCTGGCCCAACAGACTCCAGCAGGTTATCCACCAATATTAACTCTACCAACTCTTCAAAGTTAGCAACACCTCTTGCCTTGCACCAACTGGAAAAGGCTCTTGTCTGCTATCTTACAAAGTCAACAAAGGACTGACGCAGCTGTCGTCTACCTAACTTGAATTCCTTTCTGTACTTGGCAGGAACACATTGATAATCATTAAGAACCGTGGTCTTCACCACCTGATAATTACTGAAATCAGTGTCATTTAACACACGTAAATTCCTGTGCCTTACCAAACAACGCTGTATGCACAAAAGATGCCCAATGCTGTTCAGGCCACCTTAAAGCTAGGCTGCATTAACTCCAATGTAACACGCTATTTGCAATACACACTCAAGCTTATGCACTGTACGACTGCAAAATACTGACACGATAGAAAGGCTGACACACAACAAAACCGAATGCAGGATACACAGATACAATAGCAAGACTGACACGCAATAGCAAAACCAACTGCAGAATACTCACACAATAGCAAGGTGAAGTGAATCCAAAGTTGACACACAAAACAGCAAGCTATCTATGATCACACAATAGCAAAGCTGACCATAACAAAGAGAATGCAAAGTTGACACGCAAAATTCGTGAAACATTGGCAAAGCTGACGCAATGCCAGATAGCAAGCTATCTACGATGTTACTTCCTGCGCCAGTTTCAACTCCAGGTTCAGCTCCTACTCTAAATCCAGCTCCAGCTTTCGGACAGGCTACCCATATTCCAACCCAGGTACTCAAAGGCCTGTTACCTGGGTGTAAAGGGAGCAAAATAACCACAGCAGAAAAACTTTGAATTATATTATCCTTCATCAAGTATAAACAGAGGTGATGAATCTTTATTTAGGAAACGTTTCGCCACACAGTGGCTTCATCAGTCCAATACAAAGCAGAAAGGTGTAAGGAGAGGAGGAGCTTGAGTAATCAGTCCCTCAGTCTGGAGTCGATGTGTTCGGTCCATCAATCTTGTAGAATGTACAGCAAAGGGCGGTAGACGTGGCTTATATACTGTAGTCAGGTGAGGCGAAGCAGGAGGAGGCGGGGTCATAGTGGTATCATCCACTAGTCGAAGTAGGTCTTCGTCCAAAAGTTGGACAAGTTTGAAGAATTCTTTGTATAAAGATCTCATGATGATGCAGTATCTGACAGATGTGATGAATGGTCTACGGCCATATGCTGTACATTCTACAAGATTAATTGGCTGAACACATCGACTCCAGGCTGAGGGACTGATTACCTCAAACTCCTCCTCTCCTTACAGCTTTCTACTTTGTATTGGACTGATGAAGCCACTGTGTGGCGAAACGTTTCCTAAATAAAGATTCCCATAAGTTGCATAAGTGTCTCAAACTTCATAAACGGAAGTAGGAACACTATATACACTATGTACAGCAACAGCTATTAGTGTACACCACGGTAATCAAGACAAAACAGGAGCTAAGAAAGAGAGAGAGCAGACCACCGTCCTTCAGCCAGTGGTAGAATGAAAATGACAAGGGTGAAAAGGTGAGTGGTAACCACATCACCTTCACTATATCTAGGCTGAACCTAGATATAGGTCTGACGATGGGGCCCTGATGGATCGTCAGACCCTTAGCATCTGGTTCACTGGTTGGTGAGGCAGTCTATGTGAGTGTGTTAACATACTCCGAATAAGGATTACATACTCTTTGCATGCAACACTGGACATCATAGCTCTCAGAAAAACCAAGCTCACAGGAATGATAACAGACGCCATCTATCCAACCGGGTATCATAACCCAAGGAAAGACAGAGGGAACAGAGGGGAGCGGAGTAGTGATACAACTCATTTTGACCAGCTGGAGAGAGAAGACAGAGGAGAAGCAAAAGCTTACATAATAGGATCACTTCAATCTGGAGGTCCCAAGCTGGTAATTGCAGTGATGTATAATCCGCACAGAACAGCAGGAGGCCAAGGCAAGAATATGATGAGAGTAACAGAGCGATGGTTGATACACTGGCTGAAGTGGCCAGAAGGGCTCATGAGAGAAGGGCAAAGCTATTGATTGTGTGTGACTTCAGTCACAAAGAAATTGACTGGGAGAACCTGGAGCCACATGGGGGCCCACAAACTTGATGGGCTTAGATGATGGAGATGGTACTGGAAAACCTCTTGTACCAACACATAAGGGACACTATCAGGGAGAGAGAGGAGAGGATAAACCAGCAAGACTGGACCTAGTATTCACCTTGAGTAGTGCAGATATTGAGGACATCACATATGAAAGACCCCTTGGTGTCAGTGACCGTGTGGTTCTGAGCTTCGAGTACATATTAAAGATACAAGTACGCTGGAGTCAGAAGTCAGAATGCTGTGGTCAGAGGTCATGGTCCTAAGCTGTCTGGGGTGTTACTGAGCACCACTGCCTGCTGTAGTGTTTTGGAATCTCAGGTTAAAGTGTTGAAGAAGGAGGTTCTACTTCTTAAGGAGGAAAATAGGAGGCTGAAGCTTCGGCTAGATGGGTTTGGGAGCGAGTGTGAGATGGTGAGAGCTGGTGAGGAAAAGGATACCAGCAGTGAGCTGAAGAGTTGCAGCCAACTTAAGTGGCAAGTTGTTCACGGTACAAAAGAAGGAAGATAAAGAAGGCTAATAGAGAGGATGTGAAGGAAGAAAATCGATTCTCTGTTCTTCAGGACGAGTATACTTCAGTGGTTAGTGAGGTTATAGGTACCTCTGACCCCTGCAAATCAAGGTAAGAATATTCTGATTGCAGGAGATTCTCAGGTAAGATATGTGCACTGTGCTTTTTGTAACAGAGATAGGAAGGCCAGGCAGAGCGTGTGCCTTCCAGGAGCTGGTGTTTGGGATATAGTCACCAGGTTGGATGATATGCCAGGTAATGGAAACAAGCCCATTATCTGTCTTAGTGCTAGTTGAAATGACAGTGGGAAGGGCAGGAGACAGGAGCTACTGGGTAAGTACAGGTCAGCCACAGAAGTAGTCAGGTCTAAGGGAGGGATCCCTGTCATATGTAGCATTTTGCCTAGAAAGGGAGTGAGCACTGAATGGATGTCTATGGTAATTGGTATAAATTGCTGGCTAGACAGGTACTGCAAAGAAATTGCAGTCCCATTCATTGATAACTGGGACAAATTCTATATAGGCGTATCAAAAGAGGGAAGGGCAGTTAAGAAATCAATATATTCAATTAAAGAGAGAAATGAAAAAAAAGGAAAAAGAATAGCAAAAAGGGATTATGAGGTTAAAGTTGCAAGGGATTCGAAGACTAACCGAAAAGGGTTCTTTCAGGTATACATAAGTAAGATTAGGGATAAGATAGGCCCACGAATTGTTTGCAAGGGTGTTAAAGGAATGTAAAGAGGAACTTAGCATATCTTTGGCTAATCTTCTTAACATATCACTGCAAACTGGCATAGTGCCTGATAAGAGGAAAATGGCAAATGTAATACCTATTTACAAGGCAGGTGACAGGTTCTTGGCTTCGAACTAAAAATTTATGGAATCAATAATTGCCGAAGCAATTCGTAGCCATCTTGACAGGCACAAATTGATTAATGAATCTCAACACGGTTTTACAAAGGGGTGTTCCTGTCTTACCAATTTACTAACTTTTTTCACTAAGGTGTTTGAGGAGGTAGATCATGGTAATGAATATGATATTGTGTATATGGACTTCAGTAAGCTTTCGATAGAGGCTACTGAGGAAACTTAGGGCACACGGAATAGGAGGAGAATTTTTTTCCTGTGTAGAGGCATGGCTGACAAATAGACAGCAGAGAGTTTGCATAAATGGGGAGAAATCAGAATGGGGGCACGTCACAAGCGGTGTTCCTCAGGGGTCAGTGTTGGGCCCGTTGACTCAAGAAATCGTAATGACACGATTGCAAACAAACCGCGGGTTCAATCCCGACCGGGGGTATCGTTTGGGCCCGTTGTTGTTCACAATTTACATAAACGACATAGATGAGGGAATAAATAGCGACATAAGCAAATTTGCTGATGGCACCAAAATAGACCGTCCAATTCATTCTTATGAGGACATTAGAGCACTCCAGGATGGTTTGAATAGACTGACGCAATGGTCCGAGAAGTGGCAGATGCAGTTTAATATTGACAAATGCAAAGTTCTAAATGTTGGACAGTTAAATAACCATGCCACATATAAACTAAATAATGTAGATCTTAATACTACTGATTGAGAAAAGGATTTAGGAGTTCTGGTTAGCAGTAATCTAAAACCAAGACAACAGTGCATTAGTGTTCGCAATAAAGCTAACAGAATTCTTGGCTTCATATCTAGAAGTATAAATAATAGAAGTCCTCAGGTTGTTCTTCAACTCTATATATCCTTGGTTAGGCCTCATTTAGACTATGCTGCTCAGTTCTGGTCACCGCATTAAAGAATGGATATAAATGCTCTGGAAAACGTACAAAGGAGGATGACAAAGATGATCCCATGTATCAGAAATCTTCCCTGTGAGGATAGACTGACGGCCCTGAATCTGCACTCTCTCGAAAGGCGTAGAATTAGGGGGAATATCATCGAGCTGTATAAATGGAAAATAGGAATAAATAAAGGGGATGTAAATAGTGTGCTGAAAATTTCCAGCCAAGACAGGACTCGCAGCAGTGGTTTCAAGTTGGAAAATTTCAGATTCAGGAAGGATATAGGACAGCACTGGTTTGGTAATAGAGTTGTGGATGAGTGAAACAAGCTCCCGAGTACAGTTATTGAGGCTAAAACGTTGTGTAGTTTTAAAAATAGGTTAGATAAATACATGAGTGGGTGTGGGTGGGTGTGAGTTGGACCTGACTAGCTTGTGCTGCTGGGTCTGGTACAGTGCTCCATCCTTGAGTGGGGATGACCAGACTGGGTGGGTCATTGGGATAATCCGGGTGGTGGGACATTGGTCTAATCCGGGGGGGGGGACATGGACCTGCTCCACATGGGTCAGTAGGCCTGTTGCAGTGTTCCTTCTTATGTTCTTATGTTCGTATTTTGCTAACTTTCTTCACTATGGTATTTGAAGAGGTAGATCATAGTATTGAATATGATATTGTTTATATGGACTTCAGTAAGGCTTTTGCTAGAGTTCCACATCAGAGGCTGTTGAGAAAGCTTAAGGCACATGGAATAGGAGGAGAAATTTTTTCCTGGGTAGAGGCATGGTTGACAAATAGGCAGCAGAGAGTTTAAATTAATGGTGAAAAATCAGAATGAGTGCACGTCATAAACGGTGTTCCACAGAGGCCAGTGTTGGGCCACTTGTTGTTCACAATCTACTTAAACGACATAGATGAGGGAATAAATAGCTGATGACACCAAAATAGGCCGTCCAATTCATTCTAATGAGGACATTAGACCACTACAGGATGATATGAATTGACTGATGCTGTTGTCGGAGAAATGGCAGATGCAGTTTAATACAGACATATACAAAGTTCTAAATGTTAATATTACGCACTGCGAAAAGGATTTAGGAGTTCTGGTTAGCAGTAATCTAAAACCAAGACAACAGTCCATTAGTGTTTACAATAACGCTAACAGAATTCTTGGCTTCATAGCAAGAAGTATAAATAATTGAAGTCCTCATGTTCTTCTTCAATTCTAAATATCTTTGGTTAGGCCTCGTTTAGAATATGCTGCGCAGTTTTGGTCACCGTATTACAGAATGGATATACATGCACTGGAAAACGTGCAAAGGAGGATGACAAAGTTGATACCATATGTCAGAAATCTTCCCTATGAGGATAGACTGAGAACACTGAATCTGCACTCTCCAGAAAGGCGTAGAATTAGGGACAATATGGTTGAGGTGTATAAATAGAAACCAGGAATTAATAAAGGGGATGTAAATGGCGTGCTGAAAATGTCTAACACAATCAGGACTCGCAGTAATGGTTTTAAATTGGAAAAAATTATATTCAATTCAAGTTTATTCTCTATAAGGGTAACAATGTGGAGTTTACAGGTTGGGTATTGTGTGGTTTACATGTTATAAAATACTAATTACAGAGGGGGGCACTAGGACACCTAGCATGGCTAGGCATTTCGGGCAGACTTAGATTAATTCTTAACATTAAATCCTTACAGATTATGGTATTAAGGCTAAGTGACTACATCATAATTTGTGAGTTTAGCAATGTGAATGCTTTTGTTTTGGCACAATACAAAGTGTCTGTATTGGAGTACTAAGGAACTACTAAGGGAGTACTAAGGGAGTACTCAGGAAGGATATAGGAAAGCATTGGTTTGATAATTGAGTGTGGATATGTGGAACAAGCTCCTGAGTACCGTCATAGAATCTAAGACTTTGTGTAGTTTTAAAAATAGGTTGGATAAATACATGAGTGGGTGTGGGTGGGTGTGAGGTAGACCTGACTTGCTTGTGCTACTAGGTCGGATGCCGTGCTCCTCCCCTAAGTGACGTGTCTGACCTCATTAGGTCAAGGTATTGGCTCAAGTCGGCGGGAGAATTGAACCTTCCTCGCATAGGCCAGTAGGCCTGTTGCAGTGTTCCTTCTTTCTTATGTTCTTATGTTTAAAGAATTTCCTGTGCAAAGTTCAGTGGGACAGAGAACTGGCAGAGAAGTTAGTCAATGAAATGATGGAATGTGTGACAACAATATGCAAGGAAACTGAGGAGCAGTTTGTACACAAGGGTAACAGAAATAACGAAAAGTTCAGGATGAGCCCCTGGTTCACCCAAAGGTGTAGAGAGGCCAAAACCAAGTGTGCTAGAGAAATGAAGACGTATAGAAGGTAAAGGACTCTTGAGAATAAGGAGAGAAGTCGTAGAGCCAGAAATGAATATGCACAGGTAAGAAGGGAGGCCAAATGACAACACGGAAATAACACAGCAGCAAAAGCCTAATCTGACCCGAAGCTGTTGTACAGCCATATCAGGAGGAAAACAACAGTCAAGGACCAGGTAATCAGGCTGAGGATGGAAGGAGGGGAGATCACAAGAAACGGCCGAGAAGTATGTGAGGAACTCAATATGAGATTCAAAAGCTAGTCAGTAATTTAAAAAAAAAAACTTCCCACAAGCTGTTAATTTACCCTTGATATAATTCAGTGATACCACAGAGTAAGACCTTTTGGATATACGAAAAACTAGGATGTTAATATGACTCACGAAATCGTAATGACACGACTGCAAACAAACGATACCACAGGCGGGATTAGATCCCACGGGTTCTACCCCAGCTCGTAGTATGGTTAGGATGTTAATAACAGGATATAACAGTGATAGTATATTGAAAGTGCAGTGCCCATCCAGTGTTTCCGTAACGGTTGTTTAACGGTTTATGGTGCCAGTACAGGAAACTGTGTGGGTCTAAAAGTGAACTTGACTCACGAAATCGTAATGACACGATTGCAAACAAACCATACCACGGGCGGAGTTAGAACCCCCGATCAGAGAGTCATAAGACTCCAGCCCGACGCGTTACCCACTGGGCCAGCTAGCCACATTAAGATTCATCCAACTAGGTATATTTATACACCATAGATGCAAGCGAACATAGATCAGTGTGAGGAAGTCAGTAAGATCAGTAAATTAAAATATATATGAGTGGTCAGTGAGGAATGAATCTGGAATGAGTTATACAGTGAACTTAACAAAACTAAATGCAGAGAAATTATGATACATTTCCACCCAGAGGAGAAAAATGGGAGGTCACGTGATCTTTTTCCGACCTCACACGACCCCCACCAGCACCCCTTACCCACACCCATAATATAATCATCCCTTAGCCCCCATAATTCACCCACTACCCACTAGCCACAAGCCTTGGTTTCTATAAATACTTCTCACATATTACCGTCACCAGTGCAGAGCAGAAAGGTAAAGTGAAAATATTTTTTTTTCATGGCATACAGAGTGAATTAGGATATGTGCAGGATGTCAGTACAGCATAGATGTGGGACATGTAAAAAATCATTGAAGGAAATCCAGGATCACATGCAATCTACGCTTTTCCAAACATCATAACTCTCGTGCAAAAATAAACAATGCCTCAAGAAATGGCATGGAACTAGCAAAGTGCCTCTGGTTGTTGAATAAAGATATAGAGCATTGGACAGGTATCAGGAAGGTACTAAGGAGGGTAATAAAAAATAAAATTAAGCAAGAAAATAAAGATGAACTCTTGGACAGTTTACCCAAGATATACAAAACATGGGAGGAAGAGATAGGAGTGAACCAAAATTGCACAATGCACATACCAAAACGGATGACTCGAAATTAAAGTCACCAACTGAAAATAATATCGGAAACAAAAACGTCAACTAGCCCAACCCCCACCCACAGTGTTAACCCAGACCCATCCTCCAGCTTTAGCGCTACTGCCCACAGCACTGGCGCTGACCCAGACTTAGCCCCCAGCCTTAGTACTAGTCCAGATTCTGCTAGGGACCCTACCACAGTCACCACCAAAATCTTATATATACGACCATCATTGCACAAGATCGTAGCCCACATTACAGATGAAGTGAAGGAGCCTTTTTCTTCTTCTGCTTCTACTTCTTCTTCTACTATTTTTCTTCTGGGGAAATTTCTAATTTCTTGGAAGCGGGAGAGGGTGGCTGTGGCTTGGCTACTGAGGATTGAAGTGTAATCTTAGAAACTGTACAAATTGAGAACACACGTACCGAAAATTTTACCCAGCCAAAAGTGAAATGGTGCAAATTCTATGTTTGGGGCATCTGTAAGCATGTAATATCAGAACATACAAATGGGGCATGCAATTCTGAACATCCCAAAAAATGTCGTGACCTCCTGTCTAAAGGAGTGCGTCATTCTACCTCCTGCAGAAATAAGCCTCTCTTCAGTCCTCCAACAAAAGTGCTGCAAGACCAACTCCCCTGCATACCATCTAAACGGGACAAGGAGGTACAGACCTCAAAAGACACACAATAGTAGATACGATAACCAAACTAAGTGATTTTTCAGTGGCAGGAAATGAAGAAAGAAAATGGAAGGAAATAACAAAAATAGTCCACCCCCTTGGAGCCTTGTTGAACTGGAGGTACAGCCAGTGCCCTCCCCCCCCTTCCATGGCCCTCCAGAGCTACAACAACTGAAGCCAATAACAAACCCCCCCAAACAAACAAAATACGACATCGTTTATATTAGCTAATGTACAGGGCCTTAAGCCATCCACCAACAACAAAATACCCTTCATCAGTGGACTTCCAGAAGAGTCAAATGCGATGTTTCCAGCCTTTCAGAGGCCCACACAAAAGATTACTTTGACAATGAAATATGAATAAATGGGTACAAACTTTTAGATGTGACAGAAAGAACAGGCGATAAGGAGGGGTTGGCCTGTATGTCAAAGAGTTGCTCATCTGCACAGAGATGTTGAGCACCACAAATGATTTAGCTGAAGTTCTAAGAATAATGATCGAGAACCAAAACCTAGTTATCGTGGTTGTATATAAGCCACCAGATGCAACCTCCCAACAGTTCAAGGAACACCAGTAGTATATTCATGTCGATCTAGGAACACTGCCGGATTCCAGGATAATGACCATGGAAAAGAAAGTGATAATGGGGGGTCTGCATAACCTCAGGGCTGTCAGGGTACAAGTTTAATATGTTTAATCATCCCCCAAAGGGATAGAGAGACTTATTCCTATGCATTACTAAGTAGGAACAGAAGTAGAACAAAGGATTCAGGTCACTGGGTGGCAGATTCCGGGATAATGACCATGGAAAAGAATGTGATAATGGGGGGTCTGCATAACCTCAGGGCTGTCAGGGTACAAGTTTAATATGTTTAATCATCCCCCAAGGGGATAGAGAGACTTATTCCTATGCATTACTAAGTAGGAACAGAAGTAGAACAAAGGATTCAGGTCACTGGGTGGCAGATTCCAAGATAATGAGCATGGAAAAAGAATGTGATACTCGGGGACAGCATAACCTCAGGGCTGTCAGGGTACAAGTTTAATATGTTTAATCATCCCCCAAGGGGATAGAGAGACTTATTTCTGTGTATTACTAAGTATAAGAAGGTAGATAATGATCACTTCTGACTCCCCAAACTCTATCACTCTGATAGATGGGAGAGGCAGTACAAAGGATTCAGGTGACTGGGTACAAGCTTGCCATCTCCGAGGGAGTTCCCCGGTCTGCAACTCACTGACGCAACTGTTGCTACTTCACAACACTGCTGGGTTCAAAGAATGCGGTAATGGAGGGCAGCTGGTCTCCGAGGGAATGTTGCTCGTCCGCCCGTACCTCAGCAAAAAAAAGGTTCTTCCGGGTACTACGGTACCGTTTATTCTCGCGGCTGCTAGATCTTTCCAGGTGGGGAGGCTTAAAGCAGTGAGAAAGGTCATCTAGGTAAGACCTTTGTGCTGATAGAGCTCTTATAGGAACTTTGACATATATATTTTCCTCTTACCCTATGTTTAGACTAGAGAAGATAATAATATACAGTTATATGTAAAGAAAAAGAAAAATCAGAGTTTGACAATATTTTTATTAATTCACATACAAAAAGGGCAAAAGCTGTGCAAAGCTTTTTAGCGCAAGCAAAATGGGCGAAACTGTGCAAGTTTTAGTGGTTAGACTGAATGACTGCGCTCCTCCTGTTCACTTTCTGTAAGATTGATAACCTCCCGCTCGAAAATGATTTCCTTTTCAGGTACGTCATCTCCTGCCTTTACTCCATCTGCTGTCTTTACTCCATCTGCTGTCTTTACTCCATCTGCTGTCTTTACTCCATCTCCCGCCTTTACTCCATCTCCCGCCTTTACTCCATCTCCAGCCTTTACTCCCACGTCGGCCGTTTTCCCTTCCTTCTCCGACTGGTTGTCAGGGTCCGCTTCAAGGTCGCCAGTTTGTTCAGCACCTGCTGCGGCAGTGACCTCAACAGAGTCATCAGATTGAGCAGTAGCAAGAGTAGAGAGGTCCACAACGAGGTCATCAGACTGACATGAGGGAAGGCTCTGCGTTTCATCGTTGTCGAGATCTGGTTCTTTCTTCATAGGCTCCTCTATATCAGATGAACTGTTCCCATCTTCCACAGGCTGTAAGTCATAAAGAGAACATATTTATCACTTTCAAATAAAGGAGTGGGACTCGTCTCTAATCTACCAAAGGAGGGAAACATAGAAGACAAACCCTTTCCTGAGGAAGTCTATGTTTGTGTTTCCTGCTATCATCACAATGACACCGGTATAGGAGTTTGATGCCGGCGTGTTCCTTCCCTTCCAATCTACCAGTCGATAAAATCAAAACTTTACAAATTCTGACTGGCCCAGTGAAAACTGTTGAAGAAAAAGGAGACTCAACTTTAAAATTATTATGGCCTGTCATCGAGGGTGTTGGTGCATGGTGGAGGTGATTTTAGGACAATTTCCCCGGGTGTGCCCCGATCTGCAGCTATGGCACGGTTCACGAGGATTAGCGATTTTTGCTCAATTTGGGAAAATGGATATTTTCCCCAGAGTGAAAGAGCCGGCTCGTAGGAACGAGCAGAAGTAGCGTTGTGGGGATACACGATACAATCCCCATATTCTAGGAATTCTTCGTCCATTATTCCCCCGACAATTACTGGCAATTTATATTCCATTCTTCTCAACAGTTGGGTTCCTTAGAGTCCTTGCTGAGGGAGAGAGACGGATAATGTTTATCGGTACGTCGGCGGCGGAGTTTAAATACCGTGCTGCTGTAGCCTCCCACTCCTGCGGGTGGGTTGGTAGGGGATTGGGGGCTGCTCTAGGTCGACATTCGTCTAAGGTGGTTATACAAGGTTTGGGCCCCTTCAAAAGCTTCTATCATATCCCGGAAATCATGCGTAGCATATTCTAAGCGTCTGATTTCAGCCGTCAGTTCTTTCTGATTAAAATTGTCATATAATTTTTCAATTTCATCAAAAGTCTTAGTAAATCTGGTCATGGGGCAATTGACTTTGAAGGATTCGTAGGTTTGCCATAAACTTTGTATCACACGAGCCTTGTAACACACTTGCTGATAAATCTTTCGTCTTGACGTTAATTGATGTAATAATATCGACAAACTGGGGTCCTTTTCTCCTTCTTCATTCAACGGGAGATTAATTCTCTCGGGATAATCAACTGATGGCTGGTCCATTTTTTTTTATGAATAGCACTTCGAGAAGGAACTTCTTGTCTCTATCCTGTCCCGGTATTTACTAAAGCGGGCAAAGCTCTTCTCTCGACTTTATGAAAGCTTAAATTTCAATAGGCTAGCCAGAGCGGCTTTTTTTCCGCGCTCTTTTTAACATAAAAACCGCCTAATAATTGTTTTCTCGCCTTGTGATTTTTTTATAAATCTTGGCTCTAATCTAATAAGGGTCACTAATTCCCTTACAACGGGCAAAAGTTTTTTATCGATGTACGCTCGACTGCTTGTCAAAGATTTAATGATTTGTAAGATGATTAAATTATGGTATGGAGGGAATAAAATACCTCTCTTATCCCAGTGAATAAAAGGATTATTCTTGAAAAGATTCAGCATGGATTTCGCGTATGGCAATTCTTCTCTCGTGAAATACAGATCAATTATTTCATTTAAATTTGGGGAAGAGTCCTCAGGCGAGAAAGAAAGACTACTGTTTTTTCTTGATATTAAAGATAAAAGTATTTCCGGCAGGAGTTTATTATTGCCTATTATTTTCTGTTTCGGATTTTTTTTTTTACTCTTAGACTCGTCGCGGCGACTACCGCGGGTGCGCCCGCCACTGCAGCCGCCGCAGCCGCTGCCGCCGCCGCTGCCGCCTCCACCGCCACCGGCGCGGCCGCCACCGCCGCGGCCGCCATTACAGCGAGCGAGCTTATTTGTTTTTTTTATGGGGGACTCACCCGTCTCAACAAAGAGGTCGGACGGGTGCCCGCTCGTGGGAGGTGGTGGCTCGAAGCGCCAATTACCCTTATGAGGGCGAGTTGCTACGCCGGGGCCAGTCCTGACCTTCTCATCCTTGCTTTAGGCTGGCTTAACTTTCACTCTCGAGAGGCTGGAAGATTCCTTCCTACGCACCATAGTGGTGGTTGCGGTGCTTCTGCGAAGGTGGGGAAATCTAGATTCGCCCTTAGGAGTGGGTAAGATATTTGTTCCATTTTTAAAAATATATTTTTCGGCGGTTAGCCGAGGGATGAGACAAAATTCCTTTACCACCATTTCGATTATTTTTTTTACTTTATAAAACTACTAATCAGTGAGAACCAGAGGTAAGAGTGTAGTTAAGATGGCTACGCTGACCAGAGGTCAGCGAGATGACCAGAGGTAAGAGTGTAGTTAAGATGGCTCCTCCACGCTGACCAGAGGTAAGAGTGTAGTTAAGATGGCTCCTCCACGCTGACCAGAGGTAAGAGTGTAGTTAAGATGGCTCCTCCACGCTGACCAGAGGTAAGAGTGTAGTTAAGATGGCTCCTCCACGCTGAAAGAAGAATATTTCCACGCTGACCAGAGGTTTTTTATAAAGTGGAGTTCGTTTACGGGCAACGGTGAGAATGTCTCCTCTAAACTTCTTTAATTTGCTCAAAATAGTCGGTTCTACTGTTAGATTTTTCTTAAGAAAATTAGTAAATATCTCAGATATGCAATTAATTTCTTTTTTTTTTAATTCCTTAATAATACGATTGCGAGCTTTAGCTGGAAGTTTGTTTAATAAAATTAATAACTCTCTGTGTTGCACTGCCAGGGGCTTACCCCTGTCTGACATTTTGCATGTCCTTCTCGTGCACCCAGCTATCTGCACTTCGGGGATAACCCACCCAGCTTACCAGATATTCTCTACTGCCGTCAGTTTTTCTTCTCCGTCTCAATATTTTAATGGGAAAAAATTCAGGTAGAGATGTTTCTATTAATTCCTGAGCGTAAAATTGCCCGAGTATTTTTTCCCCGCTCAGGTCGATAAGAGAATATGAGGGGATTACTTGCGAATTATCAACCGATTGGATTTTAAAAATTTCTTCGGTGTTTTGAGGCCAATAACTCTTGTGAAATATCCCCCGGTGGCTAGTTATCCGCACATGCGCTCCAGGAGTCAGTCGTGGACTAGTACGAGGCTGATGAGGACGGGCATTTAAATACATTAGCCCAAACTGCCGACGAATGTCTCGAGGAAGACTCAGAGAATGCACTTGTTGTGGAGTTTGACCTTTCTTGAGAGAGGTGTGAGGAGTTGAGTTGTAAGTTTCTACTATGGCTGGTAATACCTCTATATATTTTAAAGAATTTGTTAAAGTCATATAGCGGTAGATTCTATGCTTAAGCGTGCGAATAGCTCGTTCCGCTATTGCAGCCTTAGTGTCCGAGAAGGTACTGTATAATTTAATATTTTTTTTTTTTAGGTAATTCAGAAGAGGACGATTATAAAACTCGGTCCCTCTGTCCGTGTGTAATCTCGAAATTCCACGGAAGGTGGGGCTTTCTATAATATTTCGTAAGGCTGACAAGACGCTTTTTGAGTTTTTTCTGACTAGTCCTACCGCCTTCATTAACCTTGAAAAGACATCAATGCATAACAAAATATATTTAATGCCGCCATTGTGGGAATGTAATAAAGTCATGTCCGCCAAGTCGCAGGTGAGTATAATGCGAGGGGCAGCGGCTATGATTTTCCGTCTGGGAAATCGCAGAGGCTGCAATTTATGCAAAGTATAGGCCCTCTGAGAAGAGAGATAATCTACTACGTCTTTATAAGTAATAGAGGCGTTTTTCTCCCTAGCTGCTCTAAAAAGTTTGTTAACATTCCCAGTAAAGCCACCGGGGCTATTGACGTCTCTATATACTTTTTCTAGAATTTTCTTTTTATGTGAATTTAAGGCCATTTTTGTTTTTACCAGTGGTATACAGTTTCACAGTTGCCCTCTCCGGTAATGAAGCTTCGTAATTGAATTTCCTCTGGAGCGGTTAAATCAACCAGAAGATAGCCGTATTTATCCGCAGTGACGTGACGATATATCTCAACAAATTTCGGGGCTAGATTTTTTCCATAAATTTGTCGCCCGAGACATTCCAACTGAGACAGATCTCGTTGTCTTAATAAAATATATTGGCTACAATTAAGCGTGATCGTGCGAGCGTATTTTCCTTGTGGAAATAAATTTTGAGATATGAGAATTACGGATATTTGCTCGTGTCTTCCTCTAGTAAATATATTAGCTATAATATCACTCTTAACTGCTTCATTAAAAAGGTCATCAATTATATACAGAGAGCTATTGTCTGTCTCAAGGGGATTTTGGTAATCCGCCGGGTTAATGAGACCTTTCACTAAAATGATTTTCTCACTAAGAGAGGTGATTTGTTTCAAAGGGTGAGTTTTATCATCCAGACTGGAAATGATTATTCTCGCGAAAGAACCGGCATATTTTTTACATAAACGCTCCACTAGACTGCTCTTGCCTGCCCCGCTAAAACCAGCAACAAGTATTCTTGCAGGCTCTCTGAAAATATTCAACTCTTCCTCTGTAAAGGTACAGACCTTGTCCATCTTCCCATCTCAAATGAGCCTTTTTGTGGAAGAATCATCTTATATATAAACATTTCTTTTTAGTTCAAAGCAGAGGGGAGGGGGGAGTTTATCCCGGAGATGAAGATAACATAAATGCCAGCATGTCCTTCTCCCGCCAGAAGACCATAGAAAAAAGCCCGACCGACAGTGAAGGTCGTCTGGATATTACGCAGTTTCACTTCCTCGGGCGGGGCCCCTACGCCAGGTGGCGGTGGGTAGAATGGAGGTCACAGACAAAGAGAAGCAGGCTCCGCCACTTTCTGCCAGCTGATGGCTATTTATTTATTTATTTATTTTTATTTTGGGGAAAAATATATTATTATTATTATTATTTTTAAGAATATTTAGTTTTGGCGATGGACAGAATCTATAAATTAATCTTTCCCTCGCCTCGGCTTTATACAAATGGGAAATTCACATGACTATGGCAATTTACATAATCCTCCCTACTTGCCCGGTCTAAATTCTTATTTTTTCGTTCGGGAAAAGAGTTCTTCCCAGATTTTATCCCTCTTACTTTATTGACAATAAGAAATCTTTTCTAGATTATATTTATAATATATAGACTTGCAGGGATTTTTGTTTAAAAGATTCTCGTGAAAATAGAGAGAGACTGATGTGAAAAACCGTACCTCTACTTTGGGGAAAATTAAGCACCTTATGAGCACGCTATCCTAAAAGTGAGCTATAAATACGCTCACCTTTTCGTCTAGGGCGAAAGGTGCTCTTCCCGCTCACTCAAGAAAGTTACCAGCTTAGATTAGAGCAGGTAAAAACTTCTCTATCTATGGGAGATTAAAATATTATCTATAATTTAAATAATTTATGGAATATGAGTGTGTGTGTGTATTTACAGCTATGGCTCGTCACCCAGCTCGCAGATGCCACCTATGCGGGCGATTATACCCTCAGGATGCAGCTCATCACACATTCCCCTGTAGTTTCTGCGGGCTATCAGTGTGTGTAGCGAATGTCACAGCTCATCGCAGGAGATGCGTGACAGGTGAGATTACCAGGTTATTGCTCTGAATTGATGTTTTCTTAAAACTGCTATTTTCAGATAATGAAATAAGTCTTTGAGCTAATAATAATTTTTTCCAACAGTTGGGGCGGGGCAATACTCCAAGCAGATGATCCGGGGGGCGGGCCAGGAAGAAAGAGGTCAGCGCTCTTTTCTTAATCAATTATTTTTATTAACAGTCAAACATTTTTAAGATATGTTTATAAAGTATCTCACTAACAAGAATAAAAATCATTTTGAGAACTGCATATATTCCATAGATTGCTTAGCTTCTCCCAGTTTTATACTTTAACAGTAACATTTTTTAAAAGATTGCTCGAGTTATAATTAGTCTAGTATGACACTAAAACAAAAGAATAATAAATAACTTTCGCTAATTATATTATGCAGATCAGTCTGTGTCCTCCGATGAATCTTCGACCGTAACACTCCCACAAGAGCAAGTTGAGCCGATTGCCGGTCCCAGTGGATGGAGACCAGCCGCCACAAGTGACAGCTCCTCTTCCAAGGATCATTACTACTCTTTCTTGGGTTCCCCCTCCTCTGCTAAGCGAAGGTTCACTTCAGGTAAAAAAAATTTTCGTTCAGATGAGGAAGAGACTGAAATGGGAGACGATTCCATTTCAGAGGAACCTCACATCATAGAGCAGTCGGAATGTTTTCAAGATCACTTCTGCCGAATAAAATATTCAATTCCTGGCTCTCATAAACACGACCCCATATTATTTCTTCAGTCCTTCGCAACAACATTTATACAGCATATATTGCATTTTATCACTGTTCTATCAGGACGAGCACTTTATGAAAATGCTCTTAGGATTTATGCCGAACTGAGCCTTATTTTGCGCAGACAGTCGCTACTGGGAGAGGATGACAGTCGTGAGCATTATATAACTTTTCCCGCGCAACTAGTTACACGAGATGATATATCTCGGCTCTTACGGTCATGGAGGGAGTACCTTAGCACGCGATTAGAAACTGAAATTTCATCGGGCGAGGGATCAGGCTTCATACTAGATTATATAAAGGGTTTTCATATTGTAATATGCAAGAATGGAGTGCGTGGATACCTAGGAGACTATATAGAATATCCCACATCTTTACGAGGGAAAAATCAGATATTTAACCCGAGAGGAGTAAAAAATAGCTGTTTTATTCAATGTCTGGCGGCCTTTTTCTGTCGTAGACTTGGCTGGGGCTGGTATAAAATCAGACGATATTTATCTAGATGTGATAGCCTTCAGAAATTTGTCAATTACTCGCGAGTGACTCTCCCTGTCCAGTGGAGTGACATCCACAAACTCGAGTCTGACAACAAAATATCAATATTTATTTATTGCTTAACTTCTCATGAAGGGACCTATCATGCTACTTTATGTCGTAGGGGTAGTAATAAATATTCACTGGTAGTGCCCCTGTTATTGTTGGGAAAGACTCATGTAGCTTTAATCAAACACTTCCAGAAATATATGAGAATTTTCTCCAGAAAACATTCACGCAATAAGCACTTTTGCTTGAATTGTTTAAGTGAATATAGTGACATTTGCAACTTAAAAACTCATTTCAATTCATGCGACAACCAACAAAAGTTGATTTTTCCCCCAGCTGGAAGCGTTTGCAAATTCAAAAATACTCACAAGGGCTACTTGCCCTCTCATACTGCCTTTGTGGATTTAGAAGCTTACCTCGATAATCGTAAGCCAGAGGGGGTAATAACAGCTAGACACGTAGCAATAGCTTATGGCTATATAGTGATAGACAGAAATAACACTATAATAGATAGATATGTCCATCGGGGGGTACAGTGTATTGATCATATGTATGATAGGCTTTCGTCTTTATGGGATTGGATAAAGATGAACACTCCCTGTTATCCACTTCATATGACCAGGGAGCAGCATATACATTTTGCCATACAGAAGAAGTGCAACTTCTGTCATCAGGACTTTACTCTTACCAAACCAAAGGTGAGGCATCATGACCATCTAATGCCTAAGGCTAATTATTTAGGAGCACTCTGCAATAATTGCAATTTAAGGCAGAAAAATTCAGGTAAATATTTGCCTGTTATTATTCATAACCTATCATATGATATGGCTTTGATAATTAAAGAACTAAGTGTTAAAGCCCCAATCAATGTTTTAATGAAACAGGGATATAAATTCCTAAAGGTAGAAATAGGAGCACTACGTTTCCTGGATAGTCTAGCCTTCTTGTCCGCTGGTTTGGCTAGTTTGGCTCAGGCGCACATAGCTTCAAAATCACCCTTGAAATTCACAGAGGCGATGATAAGTCATCTACCCCCCGAAAGTTGGGGATGCTTATTAACCGGCAAACAAGTGTTTCCTTATGAATATTGCAGCTCCCCAGAAAGGCTCGAAGAGAAGACTTTACCCCCAAAAAGAGCTTTCTACAGTTCTCTGTCTAAGAAGCATATTAGCCAAGAAGAATTCGATCATGCTCATCTGGTTTGGGAGAAAACAGCTTGTCAAACTCTAGGAGACTATCTCCTAGTATATCTCAGCTGTGATGTAGGGCTTCTGGCTGACATATTCACCTTGCATAGGAGATTATTATACAACATCTATAATCTAGATGTTGTTCACTATGTTTCTCTCCCCGGCTTTGCCTATGATGCTTTCTTAAAAACCAGTGGAGTGGAATTAGAATTAATTACTGATCAGGAGCTTTATAACATCATACAGTCTAATATAAGAGGCGGCTTCACTACTGCTGTTAGGACGTTTGCTCAGGCCAATAACCAGTTCATTAATCCCAATTTTGATGAGAAAAACTTAGTAAGTAAATTTTTGCTATACTGGGATTTTAATTCTCTTTATGGTTCTTGCATGACTGAGGCGCTGCCCTACGCAAACATTCGAAAACTCTCACCCGCAGAAATGGTGAGTTTTCTCGCAAATGGTGGTCTTCTCCAGAAGAATCCTCAAGACTCTATAAAAGGTTACTGGCTTCTTATAGACACTCTAGGAATAGCCCCAGAATTAGCTCGCTACACAGATGACTTACCACTATGTCTCTATCACAAACAGATAACATTAGATGATCTATCTGAGTACAGCAAACAGCTATTGGCAATCAGTAATCAAAAACTACCCCGTAAAAATACTAAATTAGTGGGGGACCATCTCCCCAAACGAAACTACCTAATATCATTGCCTTTATTGCAGTTGTTCTTGGAGATAGGTCTACAAATTGAGAAAATTCATAGCATATATGAATTCTCACAAGGAAAATATCTGGCGGGCTTTGTTGAAACGAACGTGAGGCAACGTAATAGTAGCACTAGTAAAGACTGTCAGCGATTATTTAAATTGTTGACCAATTCTGTATTCGGCAAGACATTGTTTAATCCATCAAAATATGCCAACAAAACGAAGCTCATAACATCAGCAGGAGCATTTTTGCGAGCGGTGAGTAAGCCACTATTTAAGAAAGCCATAAAGCTTTCAGAAAACAAAGTATTGGTTACGACGGGGACGCCAGCCATAAAACTCACTTACCCTAATTACATAGGCTACCAGATACTAGAACTCGCCAAATTTAAGCTGTACCATTTTTGGTATATGATTCTTAAGAAAACATACCAAGACAAAATAAAACTAATCTATTCAGATACCGATAGTGTCATCGCCTGTTTAGAGGGCATCAAAAACCTTACTGATGAAATCGGTAAGGAACCATTGAGGAAATGGATAGACACATCTAATTTCCCCACAGATCATCCTCTCTACAATGACTCAAGGAAGGGATCTCTAGGCTTACTTAAAAGTGAGGTGGGGGACCGCCTTATTTCAGAAATAGTCTGCATTAAACCCAAAATGTATAGCATCCTGCTAGCAGATAATAACAACACTATCGCTGCGAAAGGAGTTCCTCAGTCTGAACAACAATTATTAACTCATAATAACTTTAGAAGTGTGCTGGAAGACGGTTCTAAACATACCTTCCAATATAGTCAAATTAGAAATTTAAAAGGTCAGATGACCACTATCACCACTAGGAAACAAGGTCTTAGCTCATTTGATGATAAGCGCTTTTACTTAGATGCCTATCACTCTGTATCCTATGGTCATCCAGATGCCGGAGAAACAAAGTTTAAATTATTTAAAGATAAAACAGATGACAAAGTGGAGGAAGACGAGGGAGCTAATAGCAGTACTGAAGAAGGGAGTACAGAAGAAGAGGAACTAGAGATGAGAGACAGTTGCAATCTTTGGCGGGGAAGAGAAAAAACCGTAAGAGATTTTTTCCCCAGGGTCAAGCATCGACGCGAGAGAGGTAGATCTTCCGCCACTGCTCGTAGTTTCATGCTCTTAGAAGCTAGCTGTTCTGAGGGAGAGGAGGAATAAAACAATGTAATGTTAACTAATAAATATATTTGCTAAGTGAGACTTTTTGTTTTCACCCTTGAAAAATTAGGTTATTATCCTTTTTTCACACAGATGCCCCCGATGTACCCGGAGAGCGAGCGCAGGCAGATAATCACACCGATGACCCCGAAAGAAGCAGGCTGGCTGCAACACTCCCTCAGAGACCCCACCCAATTATTAAGTCGTACCCAGGCACCTGAATCCTTTGTACTAGCCTCCCATCACGGAAATAAACTTCTCTATCCCCTTTGGGGGATGCGTGATGAGCCCACCCAGTTATTAAGTCCTCTGACAGTTCGAGGCTAAGCTGTCTTCCATTACCGCATTCTTTGAACCAGTCGGTGTTGGGAAGAAGTAGCACTTGCGTCAGTGACCGGGGGGGGGGCTGGGGAACTCCCTCGGAGATGGCAAGCTTGTACCCAGTCACCTGAATCCTTTGTACTGCCTCTCCCATCTATCAGAGTGATAGAGTTTGGGGAGTCAGAAGTGATCATTATCTACCTTCTTATACTTAGTAATACACAGAAATAAGTCTCTCTATCCCCTTGGGGGATGATTAAACATATTAAACTTGTACCCTGACAGCCCTGAGGTTATGCAGACCCCCCATTATCACATTCTTTTCCACACTCTTTATCTTGGAATCTGCCACCCAGTGACCTGAATCCTTTGTTCTACTTCTGTTCCTACTTAGTAATGCATAGGAATAAGTCTCTCTATCCCCTTGGGGGATGATTAAACATATTAAACTTGTACCCTGACAGCCCTAAGGTTATGCAGACCCCCCATTATCACATTCTTTTCCATGGTCATTATCCTGGAATCCGGCAGTGTTCCTAGATCGACAAGGTGAAATCCCAAATTGACTCTGTGTTAAGCAAGCCACTAATCAGTCTAAAGATCGACAATCCAAATGATTTTTTCATGAATGAGCCTCAAAACTCCATCAACATATACCAAATTTCTGGCATTACTCTAACTCCAATAGACCATGAAAAAGCCATTGACAACATGCCCATGCACTCAGCCCCAGGCCCAGACTCGTGGAACTCTGTGTTCATTAAGAACTGCAAGAAACCTCTTTAGTATTCCCTAAGAATACTATGAAGAAGGAGCTTAGACATGGGCGAAATTCCAGTCTCTAAAAGCAATGGATATAGCCCCACTCAATAAAGGTGGCAGGAAAGCTTTAGCTATGAACTATAGACCAATATCTCTAACGTCCCAAAAATCTTTTGTAAGACTACTAAGAAGCATGATTGCAAAACATTTGGATTCCCGAAAACTGCACAATCTAGGGCAACATGGGTTCAGATCGGGTCGCTCGTGTCTCTCGCAACTACTTGATCACTATGATAAGGTCTTTGATGCACTGGAAGAAAAACAAAATGTAGATGTAATATACACAGACTTTGCAAAAGCCTCTGACACATGCGATCTTCCAGCTGTAACCTCTTATTCTTGTAACTCATCTTTGAAATATTATGGCCCTGTTCACCTTGTCGATTCTTCTCAGGATTTTATACTTCGTTATCATGCGACCCCCTCCTGTCCTTCAGTGTCATCAAGTTGATTTCCCTTAACCTCTTTTCGCAGCCTTGATGCAAACTTTTGCCCTTTCTCCAATTTCTTGACGTGCTTGACCAGCTGTGGGATTAGTATAGGGAGTACAGAATCTTGAATGATTCCTTACTCAGGCGTTGGATCTTTATTCTTAGGTTTGCCAGACACCCATATGCTTCAGCGGTTAATTGATTGATGTGTACCTCAGATGATATGCTTAGTATAACACTCACACTATGGTCCTTCTCCCTGAATGAGGTTCGCAGCCTTTTTCCCCCTACCTGTACTCCTTCTGTGGTCTTCTTTGCCCTACCCCAAACTCCACAACTTTGCACTCCAGACCCATTCATCAGACCAGGCATGCAACCTGTCCAGATCCATTTGTATCCTTTTCTGGTCCTCGTCCTCATAAGTTTCACGTTTGCAAACAGGGAAACCACTGACTCTGTCCCTTCCGTCATGTCATTCACGTATACAGGAAACAACATCGGCCCAGGGACTAATTCCTAGAGAATCTCGCTTGACGTATATACCTATTCCGACACTTCTTCGCAGACCATCAGTCGTTGTTTCCTTTTTTGTCAGGTATACCTTGATATATTGTAGTGCTTTTCCTTGTGAGTATGTGTGTGTGTGTGTGTGTGTGTGTGTGTGTGTGCGTGTGTATGTGTGCGTGTGTGTGTGTGCGTGTAGTCTCTGATCCATTGCATTGCCTTTCCTGATATGGGTACCTGATCCTCTAGCTTTTTCACTAATCTCTTGTGTGGAACTGTGTTGAGAGCCTTTTTGCAGTTCTCTCTCTCTCTCTCTCTCTCTCTCTCTCTCTCTCTCTCTCTCTCTCTCTCTCTCTCTCTCTCTCTCTCTCTCTCTCTCTCTCTCTCTCTCTCTCTCTCTCTCTCTCTCTCTCTCTCTCTCTCTCTCTCTCTCTCTCTCTCTCTCTCTCTCTCTCTCTCTCTCTCTCTCTCTCGTGTTTTACTTCTGTTTCCTTGTCATAAAACTCCATGAAGTTTGTGTCACAGGATTTCTCTTCCTTGAAACCGTGCTTGTTCCTTTTTAGGTGCTTCACCACTGTCCTCTTGATAATCTTCTTCATGACTTTGTATATTATACATGTCAATGACACTGGTCTGTAGTTTAATGCCTCATGTCGATTACCTCTCTTTAAAACTGGGACTACCTTTGCTGTCTTCCACACCTCAGGTAGTTGCCAAGTTTCAATGGATGTGCTCAAAATTGTTGTTAGTGGCACACACAGCATCTCTGCTACCTCTGTAAGGACCCTTTGGAGAGATGTCTGGTCCCACCGCCTTTGAGGTATCTAATCCACTTAGCAGTGTCTTTACCTGCAGCACTTGTTGGTGAATCCCTTTCTGGTGTACCTCACTCTTCTGATTACCTGGTCCTTGACTGTTGTTTTCCTACTGACGTTGCTGCACAACAGCTTCAGGTCAGAATTGGCTATCAATGCTATGTCGTTCTTGTATTGCAGCTGGGCCTAGTAGGAAAATTTGTAAACGAAATGACGGAATATGTGACAACAAAATGCAAGGAGAGAAGACCGAAACGAGCCCTTGGTTCACCCAAAGGTGTAGGGAGGCAAAAACTAAGTGCACTAGAGAATGGAAAAAGTATAGAAGACAAAGAACCCAGGAAAATAAAGAGAAAAGTCGAAGGACCAGAAACGAGTATTCAGAGGTAAGTAGGGATGCCAAGCGACAATACAAAAACGACATAGCATCGAAAGTCAAGTTTGACCTGAAGCTGTTGCATAGCCACATCAGGAGGAAAACAACAGTCAAAAACAAAGTAATCAGGTTGAGCAAGGAAGGTGGGGAGCTCACAAGAAATGACGAAGAATTAAGTGAGGAGCTCAATATGAGATTTAAAGAAGTATTTACAGTGGAGACAGAAATGACTCCGTGAACTCAGAATAGGGGGGTAACCAACAAGGGATATACCAAGAAGTGCTGGATGAAATACACACAACCGAGGAGGAGGTGAAGAAGCTGCTAAGTGTACTTGATAAAAAGACTTTCAACACAGTTCCACAAGAGATTCATGCAGAAAGATAGAGAAGCAAGAATGAATAACAGTAAAGGAACTGCAACGATTAGTGAATATCTGACTGGAAGGAAAATGCGAGTGATGAACAGTGTAGGTAATAAAAAATACCACTGGATGGGCTGTTATAGGATTATGTATTGATACACAAAGATGTAGCCCAGCCTAACACGTCTGCTAGCTGAAACGTCTGCTGGCTGAACCTTGTGGGGTCTTCATCACTTGTCGTGCACTGGCAGACGAGCATGAATCGACTACCCTAGACACCCCATCGAAGACCATCCCAATGAAGAATATTCCAACGTTGACCATCACAATGAAGACCATCGAGAACATCACAACTAACACTGCCAATGAGTAAGAACATTGTTTTAGTTGGGAACATTCAGGTTAAGTTTTAGGATAGGAAAAGGAGGCAGAAGATGTGTTTTCCTGGGGCTGGGATGGATGATATTGTTAGCCTTCTGGACGACATTTTGAGAGGTAATGGGAGCATCCCTATTATTTGTTTCGGTGCAGGAGGCAACAGTGTTAGCAGACGTAGGAGTGAGGACCTGATTAGGAATATGTCAGTCATAGAAATATATAGGGAGAAGGAAGGGAGCCCTATTTTATGTGGCAATTTACTGAGGAGAAGAGTTGGAAATGAATGGTTGCCCAGGGAAATTGGTGTCAGTTGCTGACGACAAAAACTGTAAGGAAAATTCAGTAATATTCACAGACAACTGGAACCTCTTCTATGACAGAAATGCATTGTGTGCCAAGGATGGTGTTCTCTTATCTAGGTCTGGGGTGAGGGAACCTCTTAGGGCTTTAAAGAAGAAATAGTGGTATGGGTTTTTCTGGGAAGGCAATGAGTTCCCAGTGTAGCGACAACGTGATTTTTAGGGAAACAAGTTATAGGCAGAATGAGGTAGAGTTATTGGTGAATATTGGGAAGCCAGGAACACTAGGTGACAAGGACAATAATAGGGATAGTGGATAAACAGAAATGAGTAGGTAGAGAAAAGAGAAGGGAGGATGTCTTAATTTATATAATATGATAATAGGGATTTTTGCTTAGCAGATTACAATGGGCTTAGAGAACAACTATCATCTGTGAATTGAGGTAATGAAGAGAGCTATCATTATGGCAGCTTTCTAAAAACTATACATTGTGCCCAAAGAACATTTATTTCGTATATAGAAATAAAATCGAATAGAAATGACCCGAAATGGATGAATAGGCTCAAATATCTTTTAGGGCAGAAGAAAAATTTATAGACGCATCAAAAGAGATGAGAGGTCACCTTATGAATCAATATATTCACATTAAGAGGGAGGTTAAGGGGGATAAGAAAAGCTAAACAGGCCAATGAAATTAAAGTTGTTAGGGATTCCAAAATTAACCTAAAAAAAGTTTTTTTTTTCCATGTATATAGAACAAAAGCTAGAGAAAAGATTTTTGCCCTTAAAAATAAATCTGGGTACCTTACTGATCAGGAGAATGAAATGAGCTCGATTTTAAATAATTATTTCCTCTCGGTTTTCACACAAGAACTCTAACAACATTTAAAGCAAATTACCGCCCAATAAGCCTAACCTCAATTACAGGCAAATTAGTAGTCAATTAAAGCTAGCATTATAAGAAGCCATCATGATAAGCATAATTTGTTTAATGATACACAGATGGATTAACGTGGGGCGTTCTTGTCTAATTAATTTACTAACTTTCTTCAGTAAAGCTTCTGAGGCTGTTGATCATGATAAAGAATTCGATATTGTTTGTTTGGATTTTAGTACTTTTGATTTTGATTTAGTACCGCACCAGAGACTGTTGAAGAAAGTGGCAGCTCATGGCCTTGGGGGATGGAATGCTGTCCAGGACAGAGTCATGGCTCACAAACAGGAAGCATAGTGTGTGCATAAACGAAAAATTAGAAATTTGCTGCATTTGGGTATCTTTATTTCTAGATGCTTCGCCAACAGTACCGTAATGAGTCCTTCAGTCTTGGAGTTAGAGAAGAGCACCGTAGTCTTGAAGGAAATTTAGCACAGTCATGGAACTCGGCTCGTATGTACCGGCGACAGGTGAAGAACTTGCATCAGGCGTAGGCATGGTCACTGGTAGGCGGGATTCCCCAGCGGAAGTAGGTTATACCCAAAGAATAGGATAGTGGTAAGCAACAAGGTTGTGTTGATGTCCCCTGTACCAAGATTCCATGATGTTGCAGTGTCTGACAAGTTGTACATAATTGGTGTGATACAGTACCTACAAGATGAAGAATCAGACACATGTGCAACATCTGGGTAACATATTCGCTAAGATGTGGCTTATATACTGACGAGAGGTGAGGTAGAGCAGCGGTAGATGGAGTCACCAGAGAACAAAGGCACTAGTGGAAGTAAGTTGTGTCTATAGTTTAGACAAGTTTTAGCATCAAGATCCCAAGAAGTTGCTGTGTCTGAAAGGATGTGAATAAATGGTTTTCAATACCCACAAGTTGGTAAATGAGACACTTTTGAAACGTTTCTCCACTCAGTGGCTTCTTCAGTCCAATATAGTATATAAGCCTAATCTACGAGAGTATGCTACACTTTTGTCAAAGTTGATAGATTGCACACATTGGCTCAAGGCTGAGGGACTGATTACATCAAACTCCTCTTATTCAACCTGTTTCTGCATTGGACTGAAGAAGACACTGTGTGTTGAAATGTTTCCAGAATAAAGATACCCAAATGTTGCAAAAGTTTCTCATCTTTTGTATATAGTTCTACATTTTTCAGATTATGTCCTTGTATTGTATTGATAAAGCCAATGGTTGGCGAAACGTCTACAAATAAGATGTTGCACATGTTTACCTGGAGAGAGTTCCGGGGGTCAACGCCCCCGCGGCCCGGTCTGTGGCCAGGCCTCCTGGTGGATCAGAGCCTGATCAACCAGGCTGTTACTGCTGGCTGCACGCAAACCAACGTACGAGCCACAGCCCGGCTGATCAGGAACCGACTTTAGGTGCTTGTCCAGTGCCAGCTTGAAGACTGCCAGGGGTCTGTTGGTAATCCCCCTTATGTATGCTGGGAGGCAGTTGAACAGTCTCGGGCCCCTGACACTTATTGTATGGTCTCTTAACGTGCTAGTGACACCCCTGCTTTTCATTGGGGGGATGGTGCATCGTCTGCCAAGTCTTTTGCTTTCGTAGTGAGTGATTTTCGTGTGCAAGTTCGGTACTAGTCCCTCTAGGATTTTCCAGGTGTATATAATCATGTATCTCTCCCGCCTGCGTTCCAGGGAATACAGGTTCAGGAACTTCAAGCGCTCCCAGTAATTGAGGTGTTTTATCTCCGTTATTCGCGCCGTGAAGGTTCTCAGTACATTTTCTAGGTCAGCAATTTCACCTGCCTTGAAAGGTGCTGTTAGTGTGCAGCAATATTCCAGCCTAGATAGAACAAGTGACCTGAAGAGTGTCATCATGGGCTTGGCCTCCCTAGTTTTGAAGGTTCTCATTATCCATCCTGTCATTTTTCTAGCAGCTGCGATTGATACAATGTTATGGTCCTTGAAGGTGAGATCCTCCGACATGATCACTCCCAGGTCTTTGACGTTGGTGTTTCGCTCTATTTTGTGGCCAGAATTTGTTTTGTACTCTGATGAAGATTTAATTTCCTCGTGTTTACCATATCTGAGTAATTGAAATTTCTCATCGTTGAACTTCACATTGTGTCTAATTTCTTCATACTGTCGGTATTGTATACCACTTACGTACAAATTACATTCTTTTGTAAGAAGAAGAATGAGGGTAGACATGATTAAAGTGTAAGTGAAATAATGGATTCAAATTAGATAAGTTTAGATTCAGGAAAGATATACGACAGTTATGGTTTGGAAGCAGGATAGTCGATGAGTGGAACTTTCTGCCTAGAGCTCTTTGAAGGGCAGTACTGAGTGCACTGAATTCTGTAGCAGTCTGGATGTATACAGAACGTTTTTATTGTCCTTCCAGATCAATGAGAAATTGTTTTATGGTGAGTCATCCAACACCAAGTCAAAATATGTCTGCATAAGAACAACTACAAGAGTTTCACCAAGTACTTCCAGTGGTGACAGTAATGATTTGTCAACCTTGCAATTGTCATCTGCTATGCAGTACCAATGTGCAGAAAGGCCTGATGACAGTATGAGGTTTGATAAAATGCTAGGTCATTGGCCAGTGCTAGGCAAGCTACTTAGTTGCAAGTATTGCAGCAAAGAGAAAAATTATGTCACATCCTCATTTTACTGTTCCATATGCAAAGTAAATCTTTGCATAAAGAAGGATAAAAATTGCTTCATAGACGTTCATTCTAGCAATTAGTAATATAGAATGATTGCTCTTTCTCAGGAAACTCAGGAATATGGGACTTGAAAGTTTTATCCCTTTGCAATGTGTCCATGTTGCTATTTGATTCATTTTTATATTTTTATAATGCACACAAAATGTTTGGTTACAAGTTCCATTTATGTTTTTGATATTGTCTGTTTGTATAATAAATTTAAAAATTAGCTATTGAGTGTTTTATTAACAATTGAAACTTTGCAACATTCACAATTATACTCCCTTTTTCGGGCAGGCACTATACAATCTGTCTTCTCAGATTAGCAATTGCTCGGAAAAGGATAAAGGATTTATTCAATTTATATTGAGATACTCTATCCACTCTAGGGAGTTCAGTTCGACATTCTAATTTCTCAAAATGTGGCCTCACAAGGGCTAGTAGGGTTATTGAAGCTAAAATCTTTGGTAGGTTCAAATTTAGGTTGGATAAATACATGGGTAAGAGGGGATGGATTTAAACGGGACTTGAACATAACTTAAATGGGTTATCAAAGATTGTTGCTTGGATAGCACTGAAAAATTGGCTGGTATACATATTTGTTAGAATTTTTGGATATGACATTAATCTGCCAAGTATGGGCCAATAGGCCTATTACAGTATTCCTCATTTCTTATGTTCTTATACATTTTCCAGCATCTACATGATGATGCGGAAAAGACTCTTTCCTCCGTAAGCCATGCATGTAATATGATGAGACTAAAATGCCTGGACCAATGGGCTAGTAACCTCTACTGAATATATTACTAAAAGCAAGAAAAAAAACTTAATAAAGTTGGGATGTTTGAATGTGCGTGGATGTAGTGCAGTCGATAAGAAAAAGATGATTATCATTGTTATGGCTGAAAAGAAGTTCCTTATTTAAGTGAAACAAAGATGAAGGGGTAGAATGGAGAGAAATTGAAAAGATTAGGTTAGGAGTACTTGACAGAGTTAGAGGTAAGGCATAGGTAGCAATATTGTTGAAGGATTGGTTATGGAAGAAGAGGGAATGTAAATGCATAAATTCAGGAATTATGTGGATTAAAATAATGGTTGGATGTGAAAAGTGTGGTATAATAAGTATTTATGCACCCGGAGAAGAGAGGAAGATAGAGAATAAAGAGAGCTTTTGGGAAACGTTTAGTTATTGTCTGGTAGTTTTAAACCAAGTGAGAGAGTAATTATAATACTGGATCTGAATGCTAAAGTGGGAACAGCGGTTACAGGCGTAGTAGGTAAGTTTTGGGTGCCAGGGGAAAATGAAAATTGGGTTTTTTTGATTGAAAAATTGTACAGAAATAGGTATAATAATAGGTAACACATTTAAAAAAAAAGATGAATAAATATACGAGGTATGATATAGTGCATAATGGCTGTAGTTCTTTGGACTATATATTGATGGATATAATGGCAATGGGTAGACTTCAGGATGTCCATGCTTATACAGGGGGTAACATATATATAGATAATTTTTTAGGTGTAGCTACAGTGAGAGTAAAAGGTAGAGTGGGTGCAAAGAGAATGGTATCAGAAAGTAAGAGAGAGAGGAAGGTTTATAAAGTAAAGGAAGAGGCAGTTAGGGTGAAATATAAGCAACTATAGGTAGAAGGATGGGCTAGTGAGAGTATAGGTAATGAGGCTAAAGAGATATGAGGTAGATTTAAGGATGCAGTGTTAGTGTGTTCTTCAGAAGTTTGCGGATGTAGGAGGGTGGGTGCTCGAGGGAAGAGAAGCGATTAGTGAAATGATAAGGTAAAGAGAGTAGTAATGGAGAGAAAAAGGTCTTTACAAAGTAGAAGTAATATATAGGAGGAGGATTATATGAAGAGAAGAAGACAAGAGATTAAGATGGTGGACTGTAAAAGATGATCAAATTAGAGAGTGGGTGAGACATTGTCAACAAATTTTGCTGAGAATTAGAAAAAATGGAGTAAAATTAATAAGATGTGAAAGATTAGGGAACGAATGGATATAACAGATGAAAAAAAGAGTTGTTGGATGGAGAGTTGGAAGTATCGGGAAGATGGAGGGAATATTTTGAGGAACTGTTAAATGTTGATGAAGACAGGGAAACTGGAATTTATTGGCTTGGTCAAGGCTAAGGATTTAAAACATCTTTTAAGAATGAAAAAGAGCGAAATGTTAGTGTGTGGATCAAGAGAGAAAAGATAAATCGCAGGTTTTGGAATAGTTGGTGCTTTTATTTAAGAAATTTGTGAAAGACGAGAAGGAACCTTGGGATTTGCAGAAAGCATGCGTAGTTTTTTGGTATAAAGGCAAAGGGGACAAAATAGAGTATAAAAATTATAGAAGAATAAGCATAGTAGGGTGTATGGTAGAGTTATTGTTGAAATAATTAAAAGTAACACGGAGAGCAGTATCGCAGATGAATAAGGAGGCTCTAGGAAAGGTAGTGGATGTGTAGACCAAGTGTTTACAGTGAAGCATATAAACGAAGAATATTTACGTAAGTGTAGAGAGGTTTTTGTTAGATTTATGGATTTGGAAAAGGCATGTGATAGGTTGAATAAGGAACCAAAGTGGCAGATGTTGCATGGGTATTGAATAGGTAGTAGGTTAATGAAAGCGGTTAAGAGTTTTTACGAGGATAGTGAGGCTCTGGCTAGAGTATGTAGGAGAGACAGAAAGAAAGAGAGATAGAGAGAGGGATTATTTCCCGGTAAAAGTAGGCCTTAAAGATTGATGTGTGATGTCATCATGGTTGTTCAATATATTTATAGATATGGTTGTAAGTGAATGTTGAGAAAAGTTGTGGGATTTAAATATAAGGTTTCTAAGTGGGAATTGTCACAGTTTCTTTTTGTTGACGACATTGTGCTTTTGGGAGATTCTGAAGTGAGTTTGTCTAAGTTGGTGTACAAATTTATGAGGGAACGTAAAACAACTACATTAAGAGTGAACATTGGAAGGAGCAAGATTATGAAGATAAAAAATATTGTGTAATGTAAGATTGGATATCAGATTGGAGGGAGGAAGGGAGGGAGTATATTTTTGGAAATGAACGTGTTAGCAGACAAGTCTGTGAAACACGAGGTAAACCGTAGCACTGACGAGCGAAAAAAGATGAGTGGTGCACTGAGGAGCCTGTGGAGACAATGAACGTTATCCATGGAAGCGAAAAGGGGAATGTATGAAGTATAGTTTTGTCAATGCTCGTATATGGGTGTGAAGCATGGGTGGTGAATGTTGCAACAAGGAGAAGACTGGAGGCATTGGATATATCCTGTATGAGGGCAATGTGTGGTGTGAATATTATGCAAAGAATCTATAGCTTGGATATAAGAGGGAGGTGTGAATTGAGGAGGTTTTGTTCAGATGGTTCGAATATATAGAGATGATGGAACAAAACAGAATGACTTGGAGGGCATTTAAATCTGTTTCATGCTTTCTGTAAGCCTCGGAGGTCTCCTTCACTTGCCTTAACCCACATGGTAGTTGAGGGCACAGGATACGTGGGTGATGGATGGTGCCTGAATATTGACCATTAGTGAGAAGAACTGGCTGGCATCACCATGCCTGTATGGAAACTTCCTCTCATTCCAGCTTTTGCTACTCTTGCAACATTGCATAGCTCCTGATGACTCACGAAGACGTGTGAAAGATCTTGAAACAGGGTGACCCAAGAAACACTCACCATTATTCACATTATCACTGTCTTGCCGGATCTGCACAGATAAGGCAGTTTATATGTCACTCTAAACAGTAAATATTCATGGAAACCAAGTAGCCAAAACCTATTCGTCTCCATTCCCGTCTAATACACTCACACATGCCTGCTGTATGTCCAGGTTCTTTGCATACAAAAACTCCTTTACTTATATACCTGGAGGGAGTTCTGGTTGTCAACGCCCCCACCCGGTCCATGACCAAGCCTCGGTGGATCAAGGCATGATCAACTAGGCTGTTACATGTAGTTACAGGTAGTGACTTTTGGTGCTTGTCCAGTTCTCTTCTGAAGACAGCCAGGGGTCTATTGGTAATTCCCTTTATGTATGCTGAGAGGCAGTTGATCAGTCTTGGGAATATGGCACCTATTGTGTTGTCTCTTAGTGTACTCGAGGCACCCCTACTTTTCATTGGGACTAATCCCTCTAAGATTTTCCAAGTGTTTATAATCATGTATCTTTCTCGCCTACGTTCCAAGGAGTACAGGTCAAGGGACTTAAAACATTCCCAGTAATTTAGGTGCTTCATTGTACTTATATGTGCAGTGAAAGTTCTCTGTATATTCTCCAGGTCTGTAATTTCGCCTGCCTTGAAAGGGGCCGTTAGTGTACAGCAATATTCGATCCCAAACAGAACAAACTATTTGAAGAGAATAATTATTGGCTTCTTATCCCTAGTTTTGATGGTTCTCATTATCCATCCTATCATTTTCCTAGCAGATGTAATAGAAACATTGTTGTAGTTTGTGAAAGTAAGTTTCACTGACATTAACACTCCCAGGTCCTTCAGATTTAAATTTATTTTATACTTCTATCTAGTTTTTATTTCCTCGAATTTTCCATAGTGAAGTAATAAAAATTTGTCTTCACTGAACTTCTTACTGTTTTCAGAAGCCAATTGGTTAATGTTCACTTGGAGATTTTCAGTGTCCTCAGTGGATGACACTGTCACGCAAATTCTGGTATCATTAGCAAGGAGGACTCAGTGCTGTGGCATACATTTCTGTTTATGTTAGATATGAGGATGAGGAAAAGAATGGACACGAGTTCTGTACCTTGTGAAACAGAGCTTTCTACTGTAGCCGCCTTTGACTTTACCCCTTCCCTCCATCCTAGGATGATCCCCTACACCGCCTTTCAGCATCTACAGATTTACACCCTCCAAGTCATTCTATTTTGCTCCATCCAGTCTAAATGACCAAACCATCTCAACAATCCCTCCTCTTCCCTCTGAATAATACTTTTAACAACTTCTCACCTTCTCCCAATTTCCACACTACGAATTTTCTGCCTAATATTAATTCCAGACATTGTCTTCAGACACTACATCTTCTCTTCTTCCATCCTCCTTCTTGCTGCAACATTCACATCCCATGCTTCACACCCATATAAGAGTGTTGGTACCACTATACTCTCATACACTCCCTTCTTTAACTCCATGGACAGCGTTCTTTGTCTCCACAAATACCTTTTTCACTTTATCAGTTCTACGGTTTACCGCGTCTTTTATACACCCATCTGCCGATAAGTCCACTCCGAAATTTTTGAACACATTCACTTCTTCTATACTCCATCCCTCTAATTTGGTTTCTATTTTTTCCTTAACTAACTCGTTGGAAAACCTTATCACGATACACTTATCTATGAATATAAATAAATATCTAACAGCGATAAATATCTAGCAGCAACCTGTCGACGACTCTGGAACAGGAGCTGAGACTCTATCCCTGTAAACACAAATAGGTGGGTTTCTAGAGGTTTCGAAATGAAAGCAAATATGGTCATATTACTCATTGTCAAAATTCTCTTCATTATACCGAGAGACACTTTAACCATCAGTAAGGAATTATTATATCATTATTAATAGTGTGCAGAATACAAGGGCTAATAAAACAAGAGGCAGTTCATTTTATGCCTATAAAAACCTAGCATGTTGATTTAAGTGATAACTACTTGTGGTTTACTAAAGCTTTCGATTGACAGGACACTAACGATAAAAAATAATCCATAAAAAAATATTATAGTGAAGTCTCATATTGTGTTCACTGAGTGACTCAGAACCTCGGTGCATTTACTCAGTGAAAGTCAACATTTGTTGCCGGGCTCTTGGTTAGTGCGGACGTTCACATAGTGTTGAGCAGTGGTGCATCTCCCAACAAACATCAGTCCCACAACTAACACGGTAAATATTATCACTACTAAACTTCTCAGCGTTGAGTATGTAACTAATTATATTTTATGCATCTACTGTCTCGGAATTTTGCCTAATATTAAGTTCAGTGATTGTTTTACATAAACATGCATAGAGCATGCATAGTTCCTTTGTATAAAGGCAAAGGGGATAAAAGAGAGTGCAAAAATTATAGGGGGATAAGTCTGCTGAGTATACCTGGTAAAGTGTATGGTAGAGTTATTATTGAAAGAATTAAGAGTAAGACGGAGAATAGGATAGCAGATGAACAAGGAGGCTTTAGGAAAGGTAGGGGGTGTGTGGACCAGGTGTTTACAGTGAAACATTTAAGTGAACAGTATTTAGATAAGGCTAAAGAGGTCTTTGTGGCATTTATGGATTTGGAAAAGGCGTATGACAGGGTGGATAGGGGGGCAATGTGGCAGATGTTGCAAGTGTATGGTGTAGGAGGTAGGTTACTGAAAGCAGTGAAGAGTTTTTACGAGGATAGTGAGGCTCAAGTTAGAGTATGTAGGAAAGAGGGAAATTATTTCCCAGTAAAAGTAGGCCTTAGACAAGGATGTGTGATGTCACCGTGGTTGTTTAATATATTTATAGATGGGGTTGTAAGAGAAGTAAATGCGAGGGTCTTGGCAAGAGGCGTGGAGTTAAAAGATAAAGAATCACACATAAAGTGGGAGTTGTCACAGCTGCTCTTTGCTGATGACACTGTGCTCTTGGGAGATTCTGAAGAGAAGTTGCAGAGATTGGTGGATGAATTTGGTAGGGTGTGCAAAAGAAGAAAATTAAAGGTGAATACAGGAAAGAGTAAGGTTATGAGGATAACAAAAAGATTAGGGGATGAAAGATTGAATATCAGATTGGAGGGAGAGAGTATGGAGGAGGTGAATGTATTCAGATATTTGGGAGTGGACGTGTCAGCGGATGGGTCTATGAAAGATGAGGTGAATCATAGAATTGATGAGGGGAAAAGAGTGAGTGGTGCACTTAGGAGTCTGTGGAGACAAAGAACTTTGTCCTTGGAGGCAAAGAGGGGAATGTATGAGGGTATAGTTTTACCAACGCTCTTATATGGGTGTGAAGCATGGGTGATGAATGTTGCAGCGAGGAGAAGGCTGGAGGCAGTGGAGATGTCATGTCTGAGGGCAATGTGTGGTGTGAATATAATGCAGAGAATTCGTAGTTTGGAAGTTAGGAGGAGGTGCGGATTACCAAAACTGTTGTCCAGAGGGCTGAGGAAGGGTTGTTGAGGTGGTTCGGACATGTAGAGAGAATGGAGCGAAACAGAATGACTTCAAGAGTGTATCAGTCTGTAGTGGAAGGAAGGCGGGGTAGGGGTCGGCCTAGGAAAGGTTGGAGAGAGGGGGTAAAGGAGGTTTTGTGTGCGAGGGGCTTGGACTTCCAGCAGGCATGCGTGAGCGTGTTTGATAGGAGTCAATGGAGACAAATGGTTTTTAATACTTGACGTGCTGTTGGAGTGTGAGCAAAGTAATATATATATATATAAATATATATATATATATATATATATATATATATATATATATATATATATATATATATATATATATATATATATATATATATATATATATATATATATATATATATATATATATATATATATATATATATATATATATATATAATAAGATACAGTAAACAGGTGATTTCAGAATATGCAAAACAACCACTCTGAAAGAATAGAGAAATTCCAAGCGCTTTCGTGACTACTCACATTATCAAGGAACTATGAAAGTAAAGCATCCAAGGAAGCTATATAAGGGGTCTGGCCAGCACCTCACTATCAGATCCCACAACGGTTAAACACCTGACGCGCGCCGACCCAACTTGGATAGGTCCTTTGCACAACAAAAATTTTCTGATTTATCCTCTGATGAAATTAATATTAGTAAAGGAATGGTATATAGCTCTATGTTAAAACCAAACATTCCCAATTGCCCTCAAAGATTCTTTAAGTCTTATGATACACTTAATAACAATAAAAATTTGCGCCTTACTAAAGCAGACAAAATAAATGCAATAGTAATTATGAAAGAAAATGATTACCAAGAAAAAATGAATAATCTCTTAGATGATACTGAAACCTATTCTAAACTTAGGAAAAATCCCCTAGAAACCGTTAACAGCAATTTCAATAAAACAATAAAACTTCTACTGAAAGGCAAAGATGAATTAGTCAAACAATTTACTTCCACTAATCCATCTTTACCTTACATGTATGGACTAATAAAAACACACACACCAGGGAATCCAGTCAGACCAATTATTAGCTCCATAGGGTCAGTTTCATATAAATTATCCAAATGGCTTGTTGATATTTTGAGCCCTATTGTTGGCAAAATTTCTAACTTTAATGTTAAAAACAACATAGACTTGGTTGATAAATTAAGCTCCTTGACTGACTTAAATGATTTTAACATGGTTAGTTTTGATGTTACTTCCTTGTTTACGAAAGTTCCTGTTGATGATTTATTAAGTTTCTTATCTGAAGAACTCGTTAACTATGATTTACCATTGCCAGTTCCTACTATCATTAAACTTATTAAACTTTGCATTGTTGATGCAAAATTTGTATTTAATGATAAGTTTTACACTCAGAAGTTTGGTATGGCAATGGGAAATCCTCTTTCACCTGTTCTTAGTAACCTATACATGGAATTTTTTGAAACAAGGTTGCTTAACACAATCCTCCCTAATAGAGCTAAATGGTTCAGATATGTTGATGATATTTTGTGTCTTATGCCCAAAAATGTAGATATACACCATTTCCTTGGAAAATTAAATAGCTTAGCCCATTCTATAAACTTTACTGTTGAGTTTGAAGAAAATAACTCATTGCCTTTTCTAGATGTTTTAATTATTAAGGGTAATAATGAATTCAAATTTAAAATTTACAGAAAACCTACAAATAACTGTTCCTATGTCCACTATTATTCCTCGCATCAAGATAGAGTCAAACTGTCTGTTTTCTCATCAATGTTTTTGAGAGCTTTACGAATTTGTAGTCCTGAGTTCATAGATGAGGAAATATCCAAAATTTATGAAATAGGTAATGATTTAAAATACCCAAGAAATGTAATTGATAAATCTTTTAAAGTTGCTAGAAATACTTTTTACAATCCAAAAAGGGACAACCAGCCTTATTCAACTAAAAATATGTTGGTTCTCCCTTACCATGAAAACTTGGTTGATATGCCTTCTCTTCTTAAGACTTTTAATATTAAAGTTGTATTCAAAAATCTTGATACAGTAAAAAAACTTTTGATAAAGAATTCCCCCCAAAATGCTGATGGATGTGTCTATAAGATTCCTTGTAAAATTTGCGATAAAGTTTATTACGGTCAAACTGGTAAAAATCTCGAACTAAGATTAAAACAACATAAATATAGCATTAGAACTGGACAAGATTCCAATGCTCTATTTATTCATGTAAGAGATTTTAACCATCCAATTGATTTTCAAAAAGTTGAGAAAGTAGTATCAAGCAAGTCCATGGTCGACAGGAATATAATTGAATCTTGTTTCATAAAAAGCAGTTTTGACAATAATATGAATATTTCCTTTGGTTTATATAAATTAGATCCATTTATAATTAATAGAATTTGGGAAGAATTTAATAATACACTGGACAAATAATAATTTTTAAATTTTCTTGGGTAGAATAGTTTGTGGGTGAGTTGTGCAAAGGACCTATCCAAGTTGGGTCGCCGCGCGTCAGGTGTTTAACCGTTGTGGGATCTGATAGTGAGGTGCTGGCCAGACCCCTTATATAGCTTCCTTGGATGCTTTACTTTCATAGTTCCTTGATAATGTGAGTAGTCACGAAAGCGCTTGGAATTTCTCTATTCTTTCAGAGTGGTTGTTTTGCATATATATATATATATATATATATATATATATATATATATATATATATATATATATATATATATATATATATATATATATATATATATATATATATATATATATATATATATATATATATATATATATATATATATATATATATATATATATATATATATATATATATATATATATATATATATATATAGTAGGTTGGTAGACAGCAACCACCCAGGGAAGTACTACCGTCCTGCCAGATGACTGTGAAACAGAAACCTGTAACTGTTTTGCATGATGGTAGGATTGCTGGGTTTTTTTTTCTGTCTCATAAACACGCTAGATAACAGGGATATCTTGCTACTCCTACTTACACTTTGGTCACACTTCACAGACACGCACATGCATATATATATACATACATCTAGGTTTTTCTCCTTTTTCTAAATAGCTCTTGTTCTTCTTTATTTCTTCTATTGTCCATGGGGAAGTGGAAAAGAATCTTTCCTCCGTAAGCCATGCGTGTCGTATGAGGCGACTAAAATGCCGGGAGCAATGGGCTAGTAACCCCTTCTCCTGTAGACATTTACTAAAAAAGAGAAGAAGAAAAACTTTATAAAACTGGGATGCTTAAATGTGCGTGGATGTAGTGCGGATGACAAGAAACAGATGATTGCTGATGTTATGAATGAAAAGAAGTTGGATGTCCTGGCCCTAAGCGAAACAAAGCTGAAGGGGGTAGGGGAGTTTCGGTGGGGGGAAATAAATGGGATTAAATCTGGAGTATCTGAGAGAGTTAGAGCAAAGGAAGGGGTAGCAGTAATGTTGAATGATCAGTTATGGAAGGAGAAAAGAGAATATGAATGTGTAAATTCAAGAATTATGTGGATTAAAGTAAAGGTTGGATGCGAGAAGTGGGTCATAATAAGCGTGTATGCACCTGGAGAAGAGAGGAATGCAGAGGAGAGAGAGAGATTTTGGGAGATGTTAAGTGAATGTATAGGAGCCTTTGAACCAAGTGAGAGAGTAATTGTGGTAGGGGACCTGAATGCTAAAGTAGGAGAAACTTTTAGAGAGGGTGTGGTAGGTAAGTTTGGGGTGCCAGGTGTAAATGATAATGGGAGCCCTTTGATTGAACTTTGTATAGAAAGGGGTTTAGTTATAGGTAATACATATTTTAAGAAAAAGAGGATAAATAAGTATACAAGATATGATGTAGGGCGAAATGACAGTAGTTTGTTGGATTATGTATTGGTAGATAAAAGACTGTTGAGTAGACTTCAGGATGTACATGTTTATAGAGGGGCCACAGATATATCAGATCACTTTCTAGTTGTAGCTACACTGAGAGTAAAAGGTAGATGGGATACAAGGAGAATAGAAGCATCAGGGAAGAGAGAGGTGAAGGTTTATAAACTAAAAGAGGAGGCAGTTAGGGTAAGATATAAACAGCTATTGGAGGATAGATGGGCTAATGAGAGCATAGGCAATGGGGTCGAAGAGGTATGGGGTAGGTTTAAAAATGTAGTGTTAGAGTGTTCAGCAGAAGTTTGTGGTTACAGGAAAGTGGGTGCGGGAGGGAAGAGGAGCGATTGGTGGAATGATGATGTAAAGAGAGTAGTAAGGGAGAAAAAGTTAGCATATGAGAAGTTTTTACAAAGTAGAAGTGATGCAAGGAGGGAAGAGTATATGGAGAAAAAGAGAGAGGTTAAGAGAGTGGTGAAGCAATGTAAAAAGAGAGCAAATGAGAGAGTGGGTGAGATGTTATCAACAAATTTTGTTGAAAATAAGAAAAAGTTTTGGAGTGAGATTAACAAGTTAAGGAAGCCTAGAGAACAAATGGATTTGTCAGTTAAAAATAGGAGAGGAGAGTTATTAAATGGAGAGTTAGAGGTATTGGGAAGATGGAGGGAATATTTTGAGGAATTGTTAAATGTTGATGAAGATAGGGAAGCTGTGATTTCGTGTATAGGGCAAGGAGGAATAACATCTTGTAGGAGTGAGGAAGAGCCAGTTGTGAGTGTGGGGGAAGTTCGTGAGGCAGTAGGTAAAATGAAAGGGGGTAAGGCAGCCGGGATTGATGGGATAAAGATAGAAATGTTAAAAGCAGGTGGGGATATAGTTTTGGAGTGGTTGGTGCAATTATTTAATAAATGTATGGAAGAGGGTAAGGTACCTAGGGATTGGCAGAGAGCATGCATAGTTCCTTTGTATAAAGGCAAAGGGGATAAAAGAGAGTGCAAAAATTATAGGGGGATAAGTCTGTTGAGTATACCTGGTAAAGTGTATGGTAGAGTTATTATTGAAAGAATTAAGAGTAAGACGGAGAATAGGATAGCAGATGAACAAGGAGGCTTTAGGAAAGGTAGGGGGTGTGTGGACCAGGTGTTTACAGTGAAACATATAAGTGAACAGTATTTAGATAAGGCTAAAGAGGTCTTTGTGGCATTTATGGATTTGGAAAAGGCGTATGACAGGGTGGATAGGGGGGCAATGTGGCAGATGTTGCAGGTGTATGGTGTAGGAGGTAGGTTACTGAAAGCAGTGAAGAGTTTTTACGAGGATAGTGAGGCTCAAGTTAGAGTATGTAGGAAAGAGGGAAATTATTTCCCAGTAAAAGTAGGCCTTAGACAAGGATGTGTGATGTCACCGTGGTTGTTTAATATATTTATAGATGGGGTTGTAAGAGAAGTAAATGCGAGGGTCTTGGCAAGAGGCGTGGAGTTAAAAGATAAAGAATCACACACAAAGTGGGAGTTGTCACAGCTGCTCTTTGCTGATGACACTGTGCTCTTGGGAGATTCTGAAGAGAAGTTGCAGAGATTGGTGGATGAATTTGGTAGGGTGTGCAAAAGAAGAAAATTAAAGGTGAATACAGGAAAGAGTAAGGTTATGAGGATAACAAAAAGATTAGGTGATGAAAGATTGAATATCAGATTGGAGGGAGAGAGTATGGAGGAGGTGAATGTATTCAGATATTTGGGAGTGGACGTGTCAGCGGATGGGTCTATGAAAGATGAGGTGAATCATAGAATTGATGAGGGGAAAAGAGTGAGTGGTGCACTTAGGAGTCTGTGGAGACAAAGAACTTTGTCCTTGGAGGCAAAGAGGGGAATGTATGAGAGTATAGTTTTACCAACGCTCTTATATGGGTGTGAAGCATGGGTGATGAATGTTGCAGCGAGGAGAAGGCTGGAGGCAGTGGAGATGTCATGTCTGAGGGCAATGTGTGGTGTGAATATAATGCAGAGAATTCGTAGTTTGGAAGTTAGGAGGAGGTGCGGGATTACCAAAACTGTTGTCCAGAGGGCTGAGGAAGGGTTGTTGAGGTGGTTCGGACATGTAGAGAGAATGGAGCGAAACAGAATGACTTCAAGAGTGTATCAGTCTGTAGTGGAAGGAAGGCGGGGTAGGGGTCGGCCTAGGAAAGGTTGGAGGGAGGGGGTAAAGGAGGTTTTGTGTGCGAGGGGCTTGGACTTCCAGCAGGCATGCGTGAGCGTGTTTGATAGGAGTGAATGGAGACAAATGGTTTTTAATACTTGACGTGCTGTTGGAGTGTGAGCAAAGTAACATTTATGAAGGGGTTCAGGGAAACCGGCAGGCCGGACTTGAGTCCTGGAGATGGGAAGTACAGTGCCTGCACTCTGAAGGAGGGGTGTTAATGTTGCAGTTTAAAAACTGTAGTGTAAAGCACCCTTCTGGCAAGACAGTGATGGAGTGAATGATGGTGAAAGTTTTTCTTTTTCGGGCCACCCTGCCTTGGTGGGAATCGGCCAGTGTGATAATAAAAAAAAAAAATATATATATATATATATATATATATATATATATATATATATATATATATATATATATATATATATATATATATATATATATCCTCTGAGGGTAAGCATTCAAAATGGACTCCCACTGGATTCCCCCCTCTGAGGGTAAGCATTCAAATGAACTCCCCCTGTGGAGCATGGTACTTTCTCTTACTACAGGTCTAAACAAGTGTGACGTCACCCTACCTGTGTTTACTCGGCGGTCAGTGACGTCACATGATGACCTCACACACACAGGCTGAATCTTTTCGACTTCCCCCTATGTCAGTGACGTCACGTGATGACCACACACACACAGGCTGAATCTTGTCGAGCAAGACAATAAAATGCAGGATAACAGTAATACACAATATTTTCATTTATTTATTTATTATGCAACCAATGCATTTCATATACATCCAACAAAAAAATTCATTGAAAAAAAAAAGGTACAATTCATTGACTAAAATCAACATATTTTTCTCTTGAAGAAATTCTGTTCATTTTGTTCTGGATCTTCTTCGTCGTCACCATCTCAGTATTACACATTTCATATACAACATAGGGAAAACATTACACATTTTCACTCTTAACCCAGGATAACCCAAATAATTCCACATTTTTTCGTTAATACCCCACAACAATCTACAATTTCTTTACAAAAGATTCACTCTCCTCAAGTCTAGACATTTTTCATCAGAAAAAGTCACCACAACACTTACAACTTATAACCACTTTTCGATAAATTCACTAAAAACAATTTTACATATTACGAAGTTAATATGCACACACACACACACACACACTGGTCCTAGGACCAGTGCTATTTTTGGTATATGTGAACGACATGACGGAAGGGTTAGACTCAGAAGTGTCCCTGTTTGCAGATGATGTGAAGTTAATGAGGAGAATTAAATCTGATGAGGACCAGGCAGGACTTCAAAGAGACCTGGACAGACTGGACACCTGGTCCAGCAAATGGCTTCTCGAATTTAATCCTGCCAAATGCAAAGTCATGAAGATAGGGGAAGGGCACAGAAGACCACAGACAGAGTATAGGCTAGGTGGCCAAAGACTGCAAACCTCACTCAAGGAGAAAGATCTTGGGGTGAGTATAACACCGAGCATGTCTCCGGAAGCACACATCAATCAGATAACTGCTGCAGCATATGGGCGCCTGGCAAACCTGAGAACAGCATTCCGATACCTTAGTAAGGAATCATTCAAGACACTGTACACCGTGTATGTCAGGCCCATACTGGAGTATGCAGCACCTGTTTGGAACCCGCATTTGATAAAGCACGTCAAGAAACTAGAGAAAGTACAAAGGTTTGCAACAAGGTTAGTTCCAGAGCTAAGGGGAATGTCCTATGAAGAAAGATTAAGGGAACTCGGCCTGACGACACTGGAGGACAGGAGGGTCAGGGGAGACATGATAACGACATATAAAATACTACGTGGAATAGACAAGGTGGACAAGGACAGGATGTTCCAGGGAGGGGACACAGAAACAAGAGGCCACAATTGGAAGTTGAAGACACAAATGAGTCAGAGAGATAGTAGGAAGTATTTCTTCAGTCATAGAGTTGTAAGGCAGTGGAATAGCCTAGAAAATGACGTAGTGGAGGCAGGAACCATACACAGTTTTAAGACGAGGTTTGATAAAGCTCATGGAGCGGGGAGAGAGAGGGCCTAGTAGCAACCGGTGAAGAGGCGGGGCCAGGAGCTAGGACTCGACCCCTGCAACCACAAATAGGTGAGTACAAATAGGTGAGTACACACACACACGCACACACACACACACACACACACACACACACACACACACACACACACACACACACACACACAACTTCATGTGCCAACACGTAAGGGACACTACAAGAGAGAGAGGAGAGGATGAACCAGCAAGGCTGGACTTAGTATTCACCTTGAGTAGTGCAGATATCGAGGACATCACATACGAAAGACCCCTTGGAGCCAGTGACCATGTGGTTTTAAGCTTCGAATACACAGTAGAGCTACAAGTGGAGGGAGAAGCAGGAAGGCCAGGACGAATGAAGCCAAACTACAAGAAAGGGGACTACACAGGAATGAGGAACTACCTGAACGGGGTTCAATGGGACAGAGAACTGGCAGGGAAGCCAGTTAATGAGATGATGGAATATGTAGCAACAAAATGAAAGGAGGCTGAGGAGAGGTTTGTACCCAAGGGTAACAGGAATAATGAAAAAGCCAGGATGAGCCCATGGTTTACCCAAAGGTGCAGGGAGACAAAAACCAAGTGTGCTAGGGAATGGAAGAAATATAGAAGGCAAAGGACCCAGGAGAATAAGGAGACCAGTCGTAGAGCCAGAAACGAATATGCACAGATAAGAAGGGAGGCCCAAAGACAATATGAAAATGACATAGCAGTGAAAGCCAAATCTGACCCAAAACTGTTGTACAGCCACATCAGGAGGAAAACAACAGTCAAGGACCAGGTAATCAGGCTAAGGAAGGAAGGAGGAGAGATTCAAAGAAGTGTTCACAGAGGAGACAGAAGGGACTCCAGAAAGACGGAGAGGTGGGGCACACCACCAAGTGCTGGACACAGTGCACACAACCGAGGAAGAAGTGAAGAGGCTTCTGAGTGAGCTAGATACCTCAAAGACAATGGGGCCAGATAACATCTCCCCATGGGTATTGAGAGAGGGAGCAGAGGTGCTATGTGTACCCCTAACAACAATATTCAATACATCTATCGAAACAGGGAGATTGCCTGAGGCATGGAAGACAGCAAATGTAGTCCCAATCTTTAAAAAAGGAGACAGACATGAAGCATTAAACTACAGACCAGTGTCACTGACATGTATAGTATGCAAAATCATGGAGAAGATTATCAGGAGAAGAGTGGTGGAACACCTAGAAAGGAACGATCTCATCAACAGCAGCCAACATGGTTTCAGGGACGGGAAATCCTGTGTCACAAACCTACTCGAGTTCTATGACATGGTGACAGCAGTAAGACAAGAGAGAGAGGGGTGGGTGGATTGCATTTTCTTGGACTGTAAGAAGGCGTTTGACACAGTTCCACACAAGAGATTGGTGCAAAAACTGGAGGACCAAGCAGGGATAACAGGAAAGGCACTACAATGGATCAGGGAATACTTGTCAGGAAGACAGCAGCGAGTCATGGTACGTGGCGAGGTGAGATAAGAGAGAGAGATAAGATTTCGTTCGGATTTTTAACCCCGGAGGGTTAGCCACCCAGGATAACCCAAGAAAGTCAGTGCGTCATCGAGGACTGTCTAACATATTTCCATTTCGGTCCTTAATCTTGTCCCCCAGGATGCGACCCACACCAGTCGACTAACACCCAGGTACCTATTTGCTGCTAGGTGAACAGGACAACAGGTGTAAGGAAACGTGTTGAATGTTTCCACCCGCCGGGAATCGAACCCGGGCCCTCCGTGTGTGAAGCGGGAGCTTTAGCCACCAGGCCACCGGGCACCTGTGACCAGCGGGGTCCCGCAGGGGTCAGTCCTAGGACCAGTGCTGTTTCTGGTATTTGTGAACGACATGACGGAAGGAATAGACTCTGAGGTGTCCCTGTTTGCAGATGACGTGAAGTTGATGAGAAGAATTCACTCGATCGAAGACCAGGCAGAACTACAAAGGGATCTGGACAGGCTGCAGACCTGGTCCAGCAATTGGCTCCTGGAGTTCAATCCCACCAAGTGCAAAGTCATGAAGATTGGGGAAGGGCAAAGAAGACCGCAGACGGAGTACAGTCTAGGGGGCCAGAGACTACAAACCTCACTCAAGGAAAAAGATCTTGGGGTGAGTATAACACCAGGCACATCTCCTGAAGCGCACATCAACCAAATAACTGCTGCAGCATATGGGCGCCTGGCAAACCTCAAAACAGCATTCCGACATCTTAATAAGGAATCATTCAGGACCCTGTACACCGTGTACGTTAGGCCCATATTGGAGTATGCGGCACCAGTTTGGAACCCACACCTACCCAAGCACGTGAAGAAACTAGAGAAAGTGCAAAGGTTTGCAACAAGACTAGTCCCAGAGCTAAGAGGTATGTCCTACGAGGAGAGGTTAAGGGAAATCAACCTGACGACACTGGAGGACAGGAGAGATAGGGGGGACATGATAACGACATACAAAATACTGAGAGGAATTGACAAGGTGGACAAAGACAGGATGTTCCAGAGATTGGACACAGTAACAAGGGGACACAGTTGGAAGCTGAAGACACAGATGAATCACAGGGATTTTAGGAAGTATTTCTTCAGCCACAGAGTAGTCAGCAAGTGGAATAGTTTGGGAAGCGATGTAGTGGAGGCAGGATCCATACATAGCTTTAAGCAGAGGTATGATAAAGCTCACGGATCAGGGAGAGTGACCTAGTAGCGATCAGTGAAGAGGCGGGGCCAGGAGCTCGGACTCGACCCCCGCAACCTCAACTAGGTGAGTACACACACACACACCACTTTACTTTGAACAACACCAAAAACACCATCAATTATCTTTGAATACTCCAAAAACATCATTTGAACACCTTTAAAAACACCTTTGAATAGTCTCAAACACCACTTGAGTACTCCCAAATACACCACTGAATACTACTAAAACAGCACTGAATACGGTCAAAACACCACCAAAATCACCATAATCTAAGATCAGCATCACAGACTAACACCCATTTTCACACAAATCCCCTCAAATCACTATAACCAAGACGATCCCACTCACCTCCAACTAAGATATAACATGAGCGCAAAAAACATGAACACAAACCAAACACACACGAACACTTACAACACAATCACCTCTTTTTCGGTATCTCTAGTTCGACAACAATGCCCACAACCCACAACACCCACAACCCACAACACCCACAACCCACATCAACCACAACAACAACCCACTTATAACATCTTTTTTTGGTATCTCTAGTTCGACAACAATACCCACAACCCACAACACCCACAACCCACAACACCCACAACCCACATCAACCACAACAACAACCCACTTATAACATCTTTTTTTGGTATCTCTAGTTCGACAACAATACCC
>NW_027197682.1:0-56660 GCF_038502225.1 Cherax quadricarinatus | reverse complement strand
AATATGTAAACTTTCATTATTTATATGATTTTGCAGATAGTTTAAAAAATCTCAGAGGTCAATTAGCGGGTCACATCTGGAAAAAATCCGAACCGGGACATGTACTGGCGAATCATTCAAGTTCGAAGTCAGTTAGTAATATTTTGTTTTATCATTGAACTATAAATCATTCCTTTATTACATTGATTTGATCAATAAATAAATCTACATTTTTCCAAGTATAAAAAAAAAAACTTTTGCAATTCCTATATTATTGACTTTTTTTTAGAGGTTGCAAGAGTTAGATTGAAACACAGAGCAGCAGTTATGTTATCTACTGTTTCATCTGATAAGTTTATTAAAAGACTGTTATTAGCATGTTTAATCCAGTCACTTGAATTTAAAGTTGTTTCTGAGCTCACTAAAAATTCTTCAGAGTTTATTGCAATAATGATCTAACATACCAAAATTCCCCCCCAAAATAATTGATAAATCTTTTAAAACTGTCAGAAACATATTTTACAAATAAAAAATGGACAACGAAATATATTCACCCATGTAAGATGGTTCTCCCTTACCATGAAAGTCTTCTTGATATACCTTCTCTAAATTTAAAAAAAAATTGTATTTAAAAATCTTGATAAAATAAAAAAAAAATCCAATTAAAAATTCACCCCAAAATGCTGATGGCTTTCTAGAAGATTCATTGTACAAAAATGTAATACAGTTTATTACAGTAAAACTGGAAAAAAAGCTTTGAACTAAGAATAGAAAAACAACAAAGCGTTTAAACTGGGCAAGAGTCTAATGCTGTTTAGTCATGAGAGATTTTAATCACAATTGATTTTCGAAAGGCTGAGAGAGTTGCATCAAGCATGTTCATAGTTGAGAGAAATATTTTTATTAAAATATGCCCTAAACCAGCAAGGATCATACAGCGAGGCATGGTAGGGTTTGCTAACTTTAATATACAGGGTGTTTCAAAACAATGGACCCAATTTCTAGGTAGTTTGCTTGAGAAACTGGGTTCATCTCTTTGAAACGCCCTGTACTTGATCTAGGACTACCAATGGTGGAAGTATAACAGAGGTAGAGTTAGTAAGGGCTTCTTAGAATGTAATTTGTTATGGATCAACTCAAACCAACGTTGTTGCCAACGGTTGCGAAGGTGGCTAGAGATTATAGCAAAATAGTCTGAGAATGGAATACCCCTATTTGAAATGGGAAGCTCGTGTACCACTGACCGAGGTGCAGCGTCCACCTGCTCGTTGCACTGAACGTCAACAAACCAGTGACCCAGCAGACAACAAATTCTTTATTTCTGCTAGAAATGCGGCACAGCCAAAGTTGTATACAATGAACTAAGGGATGAGACGAATTAAAGTTTTAAATAGCCTGCGAAGCACTAAAAGAGTCTGAAACCAACACAAATGTTGAGGTAGGCCTCAACGAAATATATATAATCGCTATGAGAATTCCATGCAGTTCAACTGTGAAAACGCCAGCTGATTTCTAGTAAATGACCTCGCACAACACAATCCGAGAACACTGTTGCAAACCCGACACTGTCAGAGGATTTAGAATCATCAGTGTAAACTGCAACGGCATGAGAATGGGACGAGAAGTGGTTGAGAAAGAGAGAGCGAGAAGCAACCATAGGTATTAGAGCTTTCGCGCACGTCTGTGGGGAAGAACAGATTCGAACTGTCGGAACCTCCCAAAGAGGAAAAATTAGATGCTAGATGAATATATAAAGGGGTGTTATGCAGGGTTCTCCATGACATCGTATGTACATATTAGTGGGGAAGTGTGCCATAATAATATGAATATTGTAGTTGTAAGGAATAATTTTATAATTCATAATGTGCTTTTGGAGGTACTGTAAAGTACTCTAACTATAATTATAAAGAATGGAGTTAGTGATTTATTTTCCAAGGATGTTTGGGTACGCAGAGTAAGCGTGGGGGAGGAGGTCACGTGACGTTAGGATGGCGGTAGAAGCTGGCGTCGGAGATGCTGTATATTTTAAGTTAAGTTTGCAATAATACACTCATTTTGTTTATCCAATTCAAGCCATAGGCTTTCATATGGCTTACCTGTATGTTAACCCAGGCACTGACATGGTCAGGGTGCTGTGGGATGAGTGATGAAGTAAGAAATGAGGTTTGTGGTGTCATGACGGCCTGACGCTGACGGAAGCCTAGTGTTATGGTGGCTGAACCTCCAGCCAGCTGTGTGTACCTTCATTTGGGCGTGTAGAATTAAGGTTTTTATGTTATGGTGATTAAATAGATATATTTTCCTAATTGGGATTTTTGCCTAACCCTCTGCTAACCAACCCCTTGAAGTAACACATACTGGTTTAGCGCTTTCTGTTTTTTAACTGGGATAGCCCGGGGTGGCCTGTTTATGCTTGAGATGTGTGTAACTTTTTCCTTTGCCCTTAGACAAGGCTCAAGCCCCCAGCCATCCCACATTTCTGCATAACATGGGGGCCTGTAAATGGGAGAATTATCAAATTTTTGTGGTAATTCAAGTTTGCAACCTGGAAAAGTCAATAATAATTTTTTACTGGGTTGGTCAGAGGAAGCATTCACTATAACACTCACACTAAAATAATAATTTACCTTTGTTTGTAATATTGCTAGTTTTTAGGGTGTTATTATTAACTAATACCCTGTGAATAATTTACCTTTGTTTGCAATATTGCTGTTTTTAGGGTTTTATTATGAACTTGATACCCTGTGCATAATTTATCCTTGCAGGTACAATCTTGCTGATTTTTATGGGGTTATGCTTCACCTAAATTTCTGGGAATAATTTACCTTTGCAGGTGCAGGTATCTCCATTTTTTCTGCCAGGATTTTCTTTTTGTGTGCAGTCCTGTTTAATTTGAGGGAGTCACATGACAACTCCTTGTGAATATACTACTTCAGTATATGTACCTTGCTGTGTGCTTTATTATTTTATATCAGTAAGTTCTGTGGCTAATAGCAAGATTTGGTGCTATCATTTCCCAAAATGGCTGACACTGGTGAAAATTCTGGGGATGACATGCATTTGGAAGGTGACATTGAATCAAATTTCCATGTTAGGGACCTGGATAAGGAAGTAGTAATTTTACAAATGAAATTAGCCCTAGTTGCGGAAGAAAAGGAACGGTTAAGGATTGAGCGTACAAAGATCCAGGAACAGAGCCTTAGAGGAGCTTAGGGCTCAAGAAAGAGCTGAAGAGAGGCAGCTTGCTTCTCACCCAGACACAGACACGAGGGTAGATGTTTTTCATTTGGATAAAACCATAAAATTTGTGCCCAAATTCCTAGAGAAAGACCCAGACCAGTTTTTTCTGTTATTTGAAAGTACGGCCAAATCCCAAGTTTGGCCGGAAAAGGAATGGGCGACATTAGCAAGAACCCAATTAGTTGGTAAAGGGTTACAGGCCATTAGTTCTTTAGAAGGATCAGCCTTTTCTGATTATCATAAGCTAAAAGAGGTAGTTTTACTGGCTTATCAAATGTTGCCGGAAAGGTACAGGCAGAAATTCAGAGGACTAAAGTTTCAGTCAGGGCAGTCTTTGGTGGAATATGGTAAGGAGAAGATGTCACTTCTAAATAGGTGGTGTCGCTCAAAGGGGGTGGTAGGCAATTATGAGGGTGTAATTACCTTAATTTTGTTAGAGGATCTTTTGAGAAATGTTCCTCCTGACCTTAAGGCATATCTTGAGGAGAAGGATCTTGATGATTTTAATAATGCTTTAGAGCTGGGTGACAGATTTTTAGGTAACCAAAAATTTGGTAGTAGTTACCACACCCCACATACTAATAATGGTAAGTTTTCTCCACCCACCAATAGGAATAAGAAATTTCAGAAGTTTAAGCCACCCATTTATCAGCCTAATAACCACCAGAGTTTTAATAAGCCTAATTTTTCGGTACCCACCCGAGGAGGTTTTTAGTCAGCTGTCACAGGTCCAGGACTACAAGCAACAGGTGGGATGAGCCCAGTTCCCCATAGTCAATGGATCCAACCTGTCTGATTGTTCCCAAACCAGATGGCACCATGAGGATGTGCACTGACTACCGTAAGGTTAATTTAATAACTAAGGCTGATTGTTTTCCTCTTCCTAGAATGGATGATGTCATTGATACAGTGGGGGGGAGCTAAATATGTAAGTAAGTTAGACCTGTTGAAGGGTTATTACCAGATACCTTTAACCCCACGTGCCAGTGACATCTCTGCTTTTGTAACGCCGGATGGGCTTTTTCAGTACAAAGTTCTCCCCTTTGGGCTTCGTAATGCACCCTCCTGTTTTCAACGCAGAATGCAGGAAGTTATACGTGGCCTAAAGGGCGTGAGGTGTTATATTGATGACCTGGTTATTTTTAGCGACTGTTGGACAGAGCATGTGAGGCAGCTTAGAGAACTTTTCTCTAGGCTCGCTGGTGCTCACCTCACAGTTAATTTGGCAAAGAGTGTTTTCAGGCAAGCCCAGATAACTTTTCTAGGACATGTTATTGGCCATGGGAAGGTGACCCCAGTGAATGCTAAGTTGGAGGCTATAGACAATTATCCTGTACCAAAGAACCGGAAGGAGGTTATGTTATTTCGTGGGCATGGTAACATTTTATAGAAAGTTCTGTCCAAATTTGTCAAAGGTGATCTCCCAAGCCTGACTACAAGTTACATTTGTGTGGGATATGAAGTGTCAGAGGGCATTTGAACATGTAAAAGCTTTGCTTACAAGTGCTCCTCTGCTGGCTAGTCCTAATTTCACATTGCCATTTTCTCTACAAGTAGATGCCAGTGATATTGGTTTTGGATCTGTGTTACTGCAAGAAGTAGCGGGACAATTATTGCCAGTCAGCTACTTTTCGGCAAAACTGAAGAAACACCAGCAGCACTATGCCACCATAGAAAAGGAGGCTCTTGCTTTAGTGTTGGCAGTGCAACATTCTGAGGTGCATATATCATCATCAGTTCACCTTATAACTGTGTATAGTGACCATAATCCTTTATGTTTCCTTCACTTAATGAGGAACCACAATCAGAGACTTACAAGGTGGGCCTTGTCTCTCCAACCTCTTAGTCTTGTGATTCATTATGTGAAGAGAGCAGAGAATGTGGTTGCTGATGCCTTGTCTCATGTTTAAAGTGCACGGTATAGTGTATAGATCACTTATCTATTCTTATTTTGCAGTGATTTGCAGTAGACGAGTAGATGGAACTCTGGACCACCCAAAGGAGAAGGGCAGGTTGAGCTGGAGCTGGAGGTATCAGGATTCCCTAGTGTGTGTTTTGGGGGGTAGTCACATCAAGTGCCATGCCTAGGTAAGGTATGCTACATTTTTTAGGTGTTGGCTGGAATGCGCCTCGCCTCTGTTTTATGTTGGTATAGGGACTGTTGGACCTAACGTTTTAGTGAATGTGGGGCTGGCGGTGATGCCCTCCACTGTTTGGGTCATGTCTCTTGATCCGAGGTGTTTTGGTTCTCCAGGACTCTTTTCAATTTTTCCTTTTTGGATCACTGCTGGGGTGACTCCAGGGTCCTTGGAATGACATGTAGGTGTCAGCCTGGGAGGTCCACCTTTTGGGGGTCTTCAGTGATGACTCCAGGGTTTTACGGCCATAGTCCCACCAACAAGGTTTATGTGACTATCCACCCGTTGTTTTTGGGGCCTGATATTTTTCCCTCTCCTGTGCTCTCCTGATTCTTGCAGAGATGTGTCATGAGGAACCAGTTTTGTTTACTAAAGATTACTGTGAGATGGGAGTGATAATGTGATGTTGCTTTCTAAGTAGAATTTAACATGTAAAATCTGTTTTTCTTTTCTTTGAACTACTCCTGGAAAATGTACTAACTGTTTAAAAAAAATTTTTGGTGGCACATACAGTTTGGTCTGCCTTGCAACATACTGAACTTTGGTGTTACTTCATAAAACAGCATTCCTCAGGGGCACTTTTGTACAAAGTTAACTTGATCATTTATAAGTTTGCTTGATGTAATTTAAGTAAAATGCATCAATGCCAGTGCCTGGCCAGCGCTGTGTTGTGATGGCGCCTTTTCCTAACACAATTGTCTAAGAGCGTGACTGAGGGCTAGTTTGGCATAGAACTTGATCACTTTTATGTTCGACGAGTTTCACATGTCAGCAGTCTAGTACCTCAGTTTGTTAATATTGCATATTTGAAGTACCAAGGGACCATGATTGTATGGTGGTCATTCCCCAGTTATCTTTGCCCGTTGCCTCAGACCTTAATTTGGGATTTATTTTCTTTCTTTTTCCCTTTGCCTAACGGTGTCTGTAGGGACCCCACTAGCAGAGTGAGACCTATGGTCTGGGGGTGGGGGTGTTATGCAGGGTTCTGCATGACATTGTAATGTACATATAGTGGAGAAGTGAGAGAGATAAGAAGTGTGCCATAATAGTATGTTATAATTGTAAATAATAATTTTATAATTCATAATGTGCATTTGGGGGTACTGTAAAATACTCTAACTGTAATTATAAAGAAATCCTGCTAGGTATTTATTTTCCAACTTTGTTTGGGTACGCGGGGTAAGCGTGGCTTGGGGAGTCACGTGGGGTCAGCATGGCATGGAGGCTTTAAGAACATAAGAACGAAGGAACACTGCAGAAGGCCTACTGGCCCATGCGAGGCAGGTCCAAGTCTCCTACCGGCTTAAGCCAATGCACCCAACCTAGTCAGGTCAGGTCACATTGACTTAAGGGAGGAACACGGCAACCGACCTGGTAGCACAAGCTATCAGGTCCAACTCACACCCACCCACATCCACTCATGTATTTATCCAACCTATTTTTAAAGCTACACAACGTTCTGGCCTCTATAACTGTACTCGGGAGTTTGTTCCACTCATCCACAACTCTATTACCAAACCAGTACTTTCCTATATCCTTCCTGAATCTGAATTTTTCCAACTTAAAACCATTGCTGCGAGTCCTGTCTAGGCTAGATATTTTCAGCACACTATTTACATCCCCTTTATTTATTCCTGTCTTCCATTTATACACCTCAATCATATCCCCCCTAATTCTACGTCTTTCTAGAGAGTGCAGATTCAGGGCCCTTAGTCTATCCTCATAGGGAAGGTTTCTGATACATGGGATCAACTTTGTCATCCTCCTTTGTACATTTTCCAGAGAATTTATATCCATTCTGTAATACGGTGACCAAAACTGTGCAGCATAATCTAAATGAGGCCTAACCAAGGATGTATAGAGTTGAAGAACAACCTGAGGACTCCTATTATTTATGCTTCTTGATATGAAGCCAAGGATTCTATTAGCTTTATTGCGAACACTTATGCACTGTTGTCTTGGTTTCAGATTACTGCTAACCAGAACTCCTAAATCTTTTTCGCAATCCGTAATATTAAGATCTACATTATTTAGTTTATATGTGGCATGGTTATTGTCCTGTCCAACATTTAGAACTTTGCATTTGTCTATATTAAACTGCATCTGCCACTTCTCCGACCACTGCATCAGTCTATTCAAATCTTCCTGGAGTGCTCGAATGTCCTCGTCAGAATGAATTCGACGGCCTATTTTGGTGTCATCGGCAAACTTGCCGATGTCGCTCTTTATGCCCTCATCTATGTCGTTTATGTAGATTGTGAACAGCAGGGGGCCCAACACTGACCCCTGTGGAACACCGCTCGTGACGCTTCCCCACTCTGATTTCTCCCCATTTATGCAAACTCTCTGCTGCCTATTTGTCAACCATGCCTCTATCCAGGAAAAAATTTCTCCTCCTATTCCATGTGCCTTAATTTTCCTCAATAGTCTCTGATGTGGGACCCTGTCAAAAGCCTTACTGAAGTCCATATACACAATATCATATTCATTACCATGATCTACCTCCTCAAATACCTTAGTGAAAAAAGTTAATAAATTCGTAAGGCAGGAACGCCCCTTTGTAAAACCATGCTGAGATTCGTTGATTAATTTATGCTTTTCAAGGTGGCTACGAACTGCCTCGGCAATTATTGATTCCATAAATTTTCCCACTATGGAGGTTAGGCTTATTGGTCTATAGTTCGAAGCTAAGGACCTGTCACCTGTTTTGAAAATAGGTATCACATTTGCCATTTTCCACTTATCTGGCACCATGCCAGTTTGTAGTGATATGTTGAAAAGATTAGCCAAAGGTGTGCTAAGCTCCTCTTTACATTCCTTTAGAACCCTTGCATACAGTTCATCAGGGCCTGGGGATTTGTTAGGTTTTAATTTATCTATTTGCCTAAGGACCATGTCACTTGTGACCCTAATCGTGCACAGTTTATTATCGTCCTGTTCTACATAATTTATCATTACTGGAATATCGCTGGTATCCTCCTGTGTAAAAACTGAGAGGAAGTATGTGTTAAAAATTCTACACATTTCCTTATCACTGTCAGTGAGCTGACCCGAGGAACTTTTGAGTGGGCCTATCTTGTCCCTGATCTTACTTCTGTATACCTGAAAGAATCCTTTTGGGTTAGTCTTCGATTCTCTTGCAACTTTAACCTCATAATCTCTTTTTGCTTTTCTAATTCCCTTTTTTATTTCTCTCTTTAACTGAATATATCGATTTCTTAATTGCCCCTCTCCTCTTTTGATTTGCCTATATATGCCTCTCTTTTGACCAATCAGATATTTTAATCTATTGTTCATCCATTTAGGATCATTTTTGTTTGATCTGATTTCCCTATTTGGAACATAATTTGACTGAGCAGCTAGAACTATGCCCTGGAAAGCATCATATCGGCAACCATCACCACCTACCTGACCCTTAGTCAGGTCATTCCAGTTCAGCCCACCTAAGTAATTTTTCAGTCCTATGAAATCAGCCAAGCGAAAGTCAGGGACGGAGACTTGATTGCCATTATTAGGGGAATTCCATGATATATTAAAACTGAGTGATTTGTGATCACTTTCCCCAAGCTCATCATTAACCTCAAGATTATTAATTAGTGTTTCCCTACTGGCAAGAACCAAGTCAAGGAGGTTATTTCCCCTAGTTGGCTCTGTCACAAACTGTTTTAAAAAACAATCCTGGATCGTATCAAGAAAGTCACCTGACTCTAAATTTCCTGTCAAATTGCTCCAGTCAATCTGTCTATAGTTGAAATCTCCCATTAGCACAACATTTTCGTATGTAGATGCCTTACGAATTTCGTCCCATAGAAGTTTACTGCACTCCCTATCAAGATTTGGGGCCCTGTAAATCACACCCAAAATTAGTTTTTCTCGGCCCTCGAGAAGCTGTAACCAAACAGATTCAGTGGCTGACGCTTCTAATTTAATATCTTGTCTAACACAACAATTTAAATTGTCTCTGACATACATCGCTACTCCACCACCTTTCCTGTTGACCCTGTCAGTGTGGAATAATTTATAGCCTTGTATGTGACATTCAGAGGGCATCTCTCTATCTTTCAGATTGAGCCAGGTCTCTGTTATAGCAATAATATCTATGTTTCCTGCACTTGCAATTAATCTTAGCTCATCTATCTTATTTCTTACACTCCTGCTATTAGTATAGTAAACCTTAAGGGAGCTAGTCCCTTGCTGCCCTCTGCTGTCCCCCTTTGTTTGCTGACCTGATCTATTGTCTTTATTTATAACTTCATGCTGAATGCCTTTTATACATTTACTGTTTCCAACCCTAGTGTTGCAACCTGCTTGTTTCCCACACACACCCATACCTCTATCTTCCATCAGTTTAAAATCATAGGCATTTCACCAATGGCCTTCTCAATCGAGTTTGCAAGTGCTACCACCCCAGCCCCAGAGAGATGTACCCCATCCCTTGCATACATATCATGTTTGCCATAAAAGTTGTTCCAGTTGTCAATGAATGGGATTGCAAGTTCCTTGCAGTATCTGTCTAGCCAGCAATTTACACCAATTGCCCTAGACAACCATTCATTTCCTACTCCCCTTCTAGGCAAGATGCTACATATGATTGGGATCCCTCCCTTAGACTTAATGAAATCTATAGCTGACCTGTACTTATCTAGCAGCTCTTCTCTCCTACCCTTCCCAATATCATTTCCACCAGCACTGAGACAGATAATGGGCTTGTTCCCATTACCTGACATGATATTATCCAGCCTGTTGACAATGTCCCCAACACCAGCTCCAGGGAAGCACACTCTATCTCTCATCTTCTTATTCCTATTACAAAAAGCACGGTCAATATATCTTACCTGAGAGTCACCAACCACAAGAATGCGCTTACCTCCATTAGCAGGGGCAGTAGTACCCTTACCTTCACTGGCCACTGAAGTACATTCATCCTGAAGAACAGAGAAGCGATTTCCTACCTTCAGATCTTCACTCTTAACTTTCCTTACTCTGATGCGCCTCCCATTACTGTGAACCACTCGCCACTTGTAGCAGGTGCTGGACTGCACCTCACTGCTGGTAGCCGTTGCTACCTCCCCACCTACAGCCTCCTCACAGCGAGAGACAGACTGCACCTCACTGCTAGAAGCCTCATTCCCCACAACTCCAGCCACCTCACACTCTCTCCCAGACCCATTGAGGTGGACCTTCAGCCTCCTAATCTCCTCCTGGAGAAGCAAGACCTCCTCCTTCAACTCTCCAACCTCAATTTTTAAAACACTGCAGAAGCAAGCCATGCTTTGTAACCGTCCACGCTAATCCCCAAAGCAGCTCAGGGTCTGTGACCTCACGTGACGACTGACCACTGTAACCAAGGTAATTTTCCACAAATGGGTAAGAACCCCCTGTGACTTAACATTAAAAAGATACAAGAGGACTGTGAAGGCTGCCTAATGTAAATACTGGAGCATACTAATATGAATGCCTCAGCTCTATCTGATGATCGGCAAGAGGAAAGTGTTTACTCAAGTTCTGGAACCGTACAAGGCACGTTATAAAACTCTTCTCTGCTAGAGGAGAAGTCTTAAGGCGGGGGGGATAGATGGAGTCCCTGATTGATTCAGACTAGATGATTTCCAATTGTTGTGGCAACTTCGATAGGATATTCACTACTGACACCGGCAATTCTAAGAGCAGCAGCAGGGCCTGGAGAATACCTGCCACTCAGTTTCCATACTTTTTCCAAACTGCACCCATAGAGGAAGTGGAAGTGAAGGTAGAAACAATGTCACCAAGAAATGAGTTTTGCTTCTCGGATTGCACGTCGGGCAACTGCCCTCGCTCGCTTAAAATGAAGAGGCTGCTCGGTGGTCCCACTATAATGATATTGGCCCCATGCAGCACACTTCATTCGCACTGCATGAGTACAAGTAGGAGACCACCAAGGCACGCGTTTCTGAAATTTGAGGGAGTGAATGAGAAGCCGCGGTTAAAACTGAGGTCAAAAACAGCAGGGGAGGTCAAAAAAAAAAAAAGGTTCCTCATTAAAAATGGTGTGATGGGAGTAAAGGGCCAATTCACCCGTTCAAACTGCCAACGTGGGCTTCGAGGAGGGCGAGAACGCGAATGGAAAGTAAGGAGGATAGCAAAATTATCGCTGTAATGTAAATCTAGGAGCACAGACCAAGAAAAGTCGAGAGTAGTTGAAGATGAACAAACTGGGAGATGTATGAAAGAGAACTTGAGTGCGAGGGTCAAAATGGGTGGGGGTACCTATATTTAAAACATCGCCTGATCGTCACTAAAGTCACAATGAGACCCACTACTCCCCTTTTCAGGTAATGAGCTTCAAAATCGTCAAATAAGATGCCAGGTGAAGGTAAGAAAGAAACCAGAAATTCAGCATTAGAAATAGATTAAGGTCGACAAGGAGAAAGATACAAAGAGCAGGTTGTAAATCAGTTGTTTAAGTAGATACGGACTGCACTGTAATGCAGGGAAGTATGAACAAAGATCTGAGAGTGTGGTACACCGGCGTGCACAAGAAGTCCACTTTCACTAAAAGTCCCAGCAGGAAAAGGATTCGATGAATGCAATAAGATATAGCAGAGTGAAATTTAGGTTCTTGTAAACGGACACGAACAGAAGGGAAAACTGGGAAGACAACACCTGAGGCTCTTCCTGCTTACCTCTGAGGCCTCGAATATTCCATATAAGAAAGAAGGAACACTGCAGCAGGCCTAATGGCCCACGCAGGGCAGGTTCATGTCAAACCCCGGCTTAGACGAATGTCCCACCCAGTCAGGTCACCTCCACTTAAGGATGGAACACGGCATCTGACCCAGTAGCACCAGCTAGTCAGGTCCAACTCGCACCCACTCATGTATTTATCTAACCTATTTTTAAAACTGCACAACGTCTTAGCTTCTATGACGGTACTTGGGATTTTGTTCCAATCATCCACAACTATTACCAAACCAGTGCTTTCCTATATCCTTCCTTACATCATGATTTGCAAATAAAAGTATACTGGGAACAAGGAGGAGTATACGGGCTAACAGAATTAGTAAAGTCTACATGTAGAGGCAGAGGAAAATTAGTAAGCAGCGCAGGATTGGAATGCTGCTGCGAAGAAAGGATGGGGGGATATTGCAGAAGGTTTAGGAAGGCGTGAAGGGGTGATGGGAGGTGGATCAGTGGCCTGCATTCGTTTTGTCTCAGTATATTCGGAGATGGTTTCAAGCACTTCAGATGACAAGGACGTTGCAGGTAGTACGATATCAGAGATACAAGATGGAGTGTGAGTAATGATTGGAGACAATGGGAGTTATTAAAGAAGGGGATTAGAGGATAGTGGGAACTTGGGAAGAAACCTAGTAGAAAACAGCAGAGGCAGGAACTTGAGCGCAGACAGAAATGAACTGTAGGAACCTCTACACCCGTAACAAATGTATTAAGAGGTAAAGTACTAGGCAGAGAGATTGGAAAAGGATAATGTTTGGAAAGGTTAAGTGATGGAGGGGATAGAGGAGATCTGAATTTTGGTGTCGTTTTAGACTTTGGGGGAAGTGGGGATGCGAGGTGAGGGTTTAGTTGTGGGCTGACAAAGGAGTGGGAGGTCTGAAACTCGCTACAAGGCATACCTCCTTTGGCCATCAGAACCGACAGGGATACACTCGTCACCCAAAAAAGGTCTTAAGCTGCCCCATAGGACTCTGAAGGGAGATGTGGATATCCCTAGACGATTCAGATTCCACAGCAAACACCACCAGCACCAAGGATCTCAACGGAGTGGGACGGATAACGACACCCTTTCCCCAACGTAGGAGCTTGAATTTCGAAGGGAAGGACCCCAAAGGCCAAAAGCAGGAAGGGCAGGAAAGGGAAGATATGGTGAAAGGTACATTATGGGTAAGAAGGGATTGGAAGGTTGGGGTAGGGAAGGGAGGAATGGTGGATATTTAGGTTTGGTCAGAGGATGACCCAAAGTCCCAATTCCTCAGACCAAAAGCCTCTTCACTGCGTCAAGGAGCCTCCCTTGAAGAGGAAAATTGAATCAAGCTTCATGAAAATATGTTGCTGATTTTAATTTGAATATTAGTTCAGGGTTATACAAAGTAGATTCATTTATAATTAATCAAATTTTGGAAGAATTTTAGTTGTGCATTACAGATCCTTGATTCATCCGCATCATAATGGGATGGGTTTAATGTCATATGTGAGGTGACATCTTACCCTTACAAGTTTTCCGCCGTTTTATCTTTATAGATCCTTGAAAATATAAGAAATCATACACACACACACACACACACACACACACACACACACACACACACACACTGTAACTGAGCAATCTAAAAAAACCGATGGGGATTTGAGGAAATGGAAGGCATGGACGAGATTGGAGAAAGGGACTACATAGTAGGTACAATTCAGTCTGGGGAACATAAAGTAGTCATTGGAGTGATGTATAACCCACCACAGAACTGCAGGAGGCTAAGAGAGGAGTAGATCGACTGGGAAAACCTGAAGCCACATGGGGGTCCCGAAACATGGAGAGCCAAGATGATGGAAGTAGTACTGGAAAACCTCATGCATCAACATGTCAGGGACACTACCAGAGAGAGAGGGAAGGATGAACCAGCAAGGCTGGACCTTGTGTTCACCCTGGCCAATTCCGACATTGAGAGCATCACTTACGAGAGGCACCTTGGAGCTAGTGTTCACGTGGCTCTGAGTTTTGAATATAAAGTAGAGTTACAAGTGGAGAGGGTAACAGGAATTGAATGAGAAAAGCCAAACTATAAAAGGGGGGACTACACAGGTATGAGGAACTTCCTGCAGGAGGTTCAGTGGGACAGAGAACTGGTAGGAAAGTCAGTAAACGAGATGATGGAATATGTAACAACAAAATGCAAGGAGGCAGAGGAAAGGTTTGTTCCCAAGGGCAACAGAAATAATGGGAAGACCAAAGTGAGTCCTTGGTTTACCCGAAGGTGTAGGGAGGCAAAAACTAAGTGCACCAGAGAATGGAAAAAGTACAGGAGGCAAAGGACCCAGGAAAATAAGGAGATTAGTCGAAGAACCAGAAATGAGTATGCACAGATAAGGAGGGAGGCCCAGCGACAGTACGAAAACGACATAGCATCGAAAGTCAAGTCTGACCCGAAACTGCTGTATAGCCACATTAGGAGGAAGACAACAGTCAAAGACCAGGTGATCAGGCTGAGGAAAGAAGGTGGGGAACTCACAAGAAACGATCAAGAGGTATGTGAGGAGCTCAACATGAGATTTAAGGAAGTATTTACAGTGGAGACAGGAAGGCCTCTGGGAGGACAGAACAGAGGGGGACACCAGCAAGGAATATACCAACAAGTGTTGGATGACATACATACAACTGAGGAGGAGGTGAAGAAGCTGCTAAGGGACATTGATACCTCAAAGGCAATGGGACCAGACATCTCCCCGTGGGTCCTTAGAGAGGGAGCAGAAATGCTGTGTGTGCCACTAACCACAATCTTCAACACATCCCTTGAAACTGGGCAACTACCTGAGGTATGGAAGACGGCAAATGTAGTTCCCATTTTTAAAAAAGGAGACAGAAAAGAGGCACTAAACTATAGACCAGTGTCACTGACGTGTATAGTATACAAAGTCATTGAGTAGATTATCGGGAGGAGAGTGGTGGAGCACCTGGAACGGGACAAGAGTATAAACGTCAACCAGTACGGATTTATAGAAGGCAAATCCTGTGTCACAAACTTCCTGGAGTTTCATGATAAAGTAACAGAAGTAAGACACGAGAAAGAGGGATGGGTTGATTGTATATTCTTGGACTGCAAGAAGGCCTTTGACACAGTTCCTCACAAGAGATTAGTGCAGAAGCTAGAGGATCAGGCGTGTATAACAGGAAGGGCACTGCAAAGGATCAGAGAATATCTGACGGAGGCAACAACGAGTCATGGTACGTGATGAGGTATCACAGTTGGCACCTGTGACGAGCGAGGTCCCACAGGGGTAGGTCTTACGACCAGTGCTATTTTTGGTATATGTGAATGACATGATGCAAGGGTTAGACTCAGTAGTGTCCCTGTTCGCAGATGATGTGAAGTTAATGAGAATTAAATCAGATGAGAATCAGGCAGAACTTCAAAGAGACCTGGACAGGCTGGGCCAGCAACTGGCTTCTCGAATTTAACCCCGCTAAATGCAAAGTCATGAAGATCAGGGAAGGGCAAAGAAGACCGCAGACGGAGTATAGGCTAGGTGGCCAAAGACTACAACCCTCGCTCAAGGAGAAAGATCTTGGGGTGAGTATAACACCGAGCACGTCTCCGGAAGCACACATCAACCAGATAACTGCTGCAGCATATGGGCGCCTGGCAAACCTGAGAACAGCGTTCCGATACCTTAGTAAGGAATCGTTCAAGACACTGTACACCGTGTACGTCAGGCCCATACTGGAGTATGCAGCACCTGTTTGGAACCCACACTTGATCAAGCACGTCAAGAAATTAGAGAAAGTGCAAAGGTTTGCGACAAGGTTAGTTCCAGAGCTAAGGGGAATGTCCTATGAAGAAAGGTTAAGGGAAATCGGCCTGACGACACTGGAGGACAGGAGGGTTAGGGGAGACATGATAACGACATACAAAATACTGCGTGGAATAGACAAGGTGGACAGAGACAGGATGTTCCAGAGAGGGGACACAGAAACAAGGGGTCACAATTGGAAGTTGAAGACTCAGATGAGTCAAAGGGATGTTAGGAAGTATTTCTTCAGTCATAGAGTAGTCAGGAAGTGGAATAGCCTAGCAAGTGAGGTAGTGGAGGCAGGAACCATACATAGCTTTAAGATGAGGTATGATAAAGCTCATGGAGCAGGGAGAGAGAGGACCTAGTAGCACTCAGTGAAGAGGCGGGGCCAGGAGCTGAATCTCGACCCCTGCAACCACAATTAGGTGAGTGAAGGCTTACTCAGCCCTGTAACAACTTCAGACAGTATTACCAAGGCTGGCTCCTCCTCAGGAAAATTAATGAATAGTAAAAGAAATAATAATTCACAAAGATAAACACTTTATTATTTATTAATGCAAAAATAAAACAGTGAAACATGAAGGTGTATCCTATTTGAAAGAAAAATGAAAAATGAAATGAAAAAAATGACGTTTGAATTCAAAGCTAAAATGTACAGTTACAATGGGGTGTCTGGTGGAGGTTGACACCATCTTGTAGAAATCGTAGCCGTTGCTGATGATGTGGGAGGGGGGGGGGGGTCACAGGTGTTGGTGACAACCCAACGGCTAGTTCTTCACAGAGTCTATAGCCTTGAATAGTCAGTCCAAATGACAGGAAAGCAGATTCTTTACCACTACCAAGATTAGGGGTTATGGTCTGCTGTTGCCTACAATTAATCAGGTAGGTAGATCCAACATGTGACGTCTCCGGAGTTTTGCAAAAGTCCTTTTCCTTCAACACTTCTCGTTGGTTGGCAGGTGACCCGATCTGTCATTCCAAGCTGGAAAGAGAGACAGGTTACCCACTGCTAAAGAAATCATTCTCCATGATAAGTACAATACCTAAAAGACTTGGTGATTATCAAAACATCTAACATTGAGATCAAGGCTGAAAGGACTAAGTTTATTATTGGTCAAAAGTGAAGCTTTCAACCAATAAGTCCACTAGAATAGGAGCAGGCTTGTACTTACAGTTGTGCTGGGAGCTGTGAGTCGAGTGATTACTGTTTGGCCGGAGCCCCACACGTCACCTTTCGGGGTGGGGGAAAAAGTGGGGGGGATAGCGGGAGCTAGACTTACCCTACCTTAACAAGCAGCCGGCAATCAAACTATCGTTACCATATACTCGCTCTCTACTCCTATCTGTTGAACTTTTCCCTCACATATCCACGGAAACGAAGAGGGGCATATATTTTAGTATACCAACGCTCTTATACGAGTGTGAAGCATGGGTGGTGAATATTGCAACAAGGAGAAGGCTCAAGGCAGTGGAGATGTCATGTCAGAGGACAATATTCTGTGCGAATTGTGAATATAATGCAGAGAATCAGTAGCTTGGGAATTAGGAGGTGCGATGTTACTAAAAGTATTATCCAGAGGGTTGAGGAAGGGTTGTTGAGTTGTTTTGGATATTTAGAAAGGATGGAACGAAATAGAATATCTTGGAGAGCATATACTTCTGTAGAGGAAGGTAATGTAGGGGGGAGCGACCTAGGAAAGACTGGAGGGGAAAAAGGAAGTTTATTTGTGCAAGGAGCTTTGACTTCCAGCAAGCGTGCGTGCGTGTGTACTCACCTAGTTGAGGTTGCAGGGGTCGAGTCCAAGCTCCTGGCCCCGCCTCTTCACTGGTCGCTACTAGGTCACTTTCCCTGAACCGTGAGCTTTATCATACCTCTGCTTAAAGCTATGTATGGATACTGCTCCACTATATCGCTTCCCAAACTATTCCACTTCTTGACTACTCTGTGGCTGAAGAAGTACTTCCTAACATCCCTGTGAGTCATCTGTGTCTTCAACTTCCGTGTCCCCTTGTTGCTGTGTCCCATCTCTGGAACATCCTGTCTTTGTCCACCTTGTCAATTCCTCTCAGTATTTTGTATGTCGTTATCATGTCCCCACTATCTCTCCTGTCCTCCAGTGTCGTCAGGTTGATTTTCCTTAACCTCTCCTCGTAGGATATGCCTCTTAGCTCTGGGACTAGTCTTGTTGCAAACCTTTGCACTTTCTCTAGTTTCTTTACGTGCTTGGCTAGGTGTGAGTTCCAGACTGGTGCGGCATACTCCAATATGGGCCTAACGTACACGGTGTACAGGGTCCTGAACGATTCCTTATTGAGATGTCGGAATGCTGTTCTGAGGTTTGCTAAGCGTCCATATGCTGCAGCAGTTATTTGGTTGATGTGCGCTTCAGGAGATGTGCCTGGTGTTATACTCACCCCAAGATCTTTTTCCTTGAGTGAGGTTGTAGTCTCTGGCCCCCTAGACTGTATTCCGTCTGCGGTCTTCTTTGCCCTTCCCCAATCTTCATGACTTTGCACTTGGTGGGGTTGAACTCCAGGAGCCAATTGCTGGACCAGGTCTGCAGCCTGTCCAGATCCCTTTGAAGTTCTGCCTGGTCTTCGATCGAATGAATTCTTCATCAACTTCACGTCATCTGCAAACAGGGACACTTTGGAGTCCATTCCTTCCGTCATGTCGTTCACCAATACCAGAAACAGCACTGGTCCTAGGACTGACCCCTTTGGGACCCCGCTGGTCACAGGTGCCTACTCTGACACCTCGCCACGTACCATGACTCGCTGCTGTCTTCCTGACAAGTATTCGATGATCCATTGTAGTGCCTTCCCTGTTATCTCTGCTTGATCCTCCAGTTTTTGCACTAATCTCTTGTGTGGATCTGTGTCAAACGCCTTCTTGCTGTCCAAGAAAATGCAATCCACCCCCCCCTCTCTCTCTCTTGTCTTACTGTCACCGTGTGTGTGTGTGTGTGTGTGTGTGTGTGTGTGTGTGTGTGTGTGTGTGTGTGTGTGTGTGTGTGTGTGTGTGTGTGTGTTAAACAGGAGAGAGTGGAGACACATGGTTCTTATGAGTTGAAGTGCTGTTGGAGTGTGAGCAAAGTAACATTTATTAAGTGATTCAGGGAAACCGGCAAGCGGGACTCCAGTCCTGGTGGTGGTAAGTACAGTGCCTGCACAATGAAGGAGGGGTGTTGATATGTTGGAGTTTTTTATGTGTAGGCGCGCCTCTGGCAAGACAGTGATGGAGTGAATGATAATGAAAGTTTTCCTTCTTTTTTCGGATTGCCTTACCTTGATGGGAATCGGCCAATGTGTTAATAAAAAAAGTAATTGTATAAATATATATGTCGTGCCGAATAGGTAAAATTGGTCAATTAGCAAGAGTTCATTTAAAATATATGTCGTGCCGAATAGGTAAAATTGGTCAATTAGCAAGAGTTCATTTAAAATTAAGTCCTTTTTAAAATTTCTCTTATGCGTTTAAAGATATATTTTATTCATTTATGTTAATGTAAAAGTTAATAATTTTGTACGAAAAGTACCTTAGAAAACTTACCTAACCTTATTATAACAAGAGCAGCTTAAATTAGCCTAACCCAACTAAATATACAAATTTTCAATAATTTAATAATAAATAAAATACATTTTTTTCTTTAGGTTCATAATGATTTTTTGCGAAATTAATGCATACACAAATTTTCGCTTGCTTTATCTGGCAAGAAGAGCGCTGCTATTTAAGTAAAAATCACAAATTTTCCCTATAGGTAAAACTTGCGATTTTTGCCGAATAAGGCAAGAGTTTTACCTATAGGGAAAATTTGTGATTTTGGCTTAAATAGCAATGTTCTTCTTGCCGAATAAGGCAAGTGAAAATTTGTGTATGCAGTAATTTCCTAAAAGTCATTATGAACCTAAGGAAAAAAAATTCATTGTGTTTGTTTATTAAATTATTGTAAACGTATCTAAAATATATTTAGCTGAATTAGGCTAAATTAAACTGTGCTTGTTATAATAAAGTTGGGTAAGTTTCCTAAAGATCTTTTGGTACAAAATTATAATTTTTATATTAACATAAATAAAAAAATATATCTTTAAACGTATAACAGAAAAGCTCAGAAAGGACTTAGTTTTAAATGAATTCTTGTTAAATGAACAATTTTACTGATTCGGCTGAACTGTTTTAATTTTGACTACTAGATATATTTGGGTTATCGGAATATTAGTATATGGTACTATGGAATCCACATAGTCTAGTAAATTTAACAATACTAGATTTCACCAGAGTTAAAGTCCAAGTATAACCTTCGCTCTTTACAATGTTCTACATCAAAATTTGTCTACAAAGACGCAAACCCAAACATCTATTAATAGACCAGTTTCTCTCCTCTTATTTATTATATTTATGGCAGGAATTTTTGAAGTCATAGTCTGGAAATTATTTATTTTACACCTATAACAATATTTGCAGAAAAAGACCTCGTCTCAACGGAAAGTTGAAGAGTGAATGACTTGTACGTCATTTTATATTTATTTATTATTCAGTTTAACAAAGTCACATACTTCTTAAAATTAATAACAGATTGTGGTAACCTGTTCTTAGGTACAACATTAACTTATCCTTCAGCTGGAGAACTAACTCCGTCAGGTTAATAACAACTATTGGTTAGTACGAAGTTATGAGAGCATCCGAAAAAATGCGCAAATTTTCTGTGGTATTTTTTAACAGTATATTTTTTTCCTGAAATAAAAGCGTGCGAAAGGGGTGCGAAAATTATTTTGTTAGACCTCTGTACATGTGGGATGTCGAGCTTAAAGCTCCATAATCCCTTATGAATGAAGCAAAAATATATTTATTGAGAGTGATATTATTACGAATGATTAGTGTTATTGATACCTTTGAAAAACGAATCGCGTGCATGCGTGCACGTGTACGTACTCACCTATATGTGGTTGCACGAGTCGAGTGTCACCACCTGACTCCGCCACTTCGCTGGCCGCTACCAGGTCCGCTCTCTCCCTGCTACTTGAGTCATGCTGTCCTTCTTACAACTACGTATGCATCCTGTTTCTAGCACTTCTCTCCGGTTTGTTGCACTTCTTGACAACTCTAAGGCTGGAACAACACTTCCTATCCTTATGGCTCTTCTGAATTTTTAACAAAGTTGTGCCCTTTTGTTCTTATTTCCCATCTTTAAAATATTCTGTCCCAATTCACTTTACGAATTCTTCTCTATATTTTGTAAGTTGTAATCATACCAAACCTAGCTGTATAACACTGGAGTACACTCCAGTGTTATCAGATTCATTTCCCTTAACCTCCCTCTCCTCACAGTACTTAACGCGTAGCTCCGGGACTAATGCTTGACCAGGTGTGAGTTCCACACTTGCATTACGCACCCCAATATGTTCTGACGTACACGGTATCGCGAATGACTCCTTACTTAGATGTAAATCTTCTTTGTCTTTCCTAAAGCTTCATAAATTTGCACTTAGTGGTGTTAAACATTAAAAAAATAATTGTCAGACCATTCTTACAGCTTGTTCAGATCCCTTGCAGCCTCTCGTGGTCCTCTTCTGCTTGTAATCTCCTCATTAGTTTCTCATCGTCTGCAAAAGGATACCACTGATTCTGTTTCTTGTCATGCAGTATTACTGGTCCTTTTGAAATTCCACTCATCATATGCACCCACTCCGACACCTCGTCACGGACCATCAATCGTTATTTTCTTCCTGTCAGCTATTCTTTGATCTACTGCAGTTTTTTTTTTTTTATTAGTCCTATCTCCTCTGGCTTTTGTATTAGTCTCTTGTGTGGTACTGTATCAAAAATCTTCTTACAGTCCAAGAAAAGGCAATAAACCCGTCCCACTTTCTCACCTGTCTTCTGTTATCTTATCTCTGAACTCCAGTAAGTTTTGGACAAGAGTTTCCATCCCTGAAGCCTTGCTGGTTATCATGTACGAACCCACTCCTTTCTAGATGCTCTATCATTCGTCTCCTTTATGGAGAAGATAATAATGTTTTCCATAAAGTTACATACATACCAGTGACATTAGTCTGTAGTTTCATGCTGCCTATCTTTTTTCTTGCTTTCTTATAAATTGCGACTACATTTGCTGTATTCATATCATAGGTAGATGCTCTGTTTGATAGATTTGTTGAAGATTGTTGCTAACGGCACTCATAACGTCTCTGCTTGCTTGCTTGCTTGCTTGCTTGCTTGCTTGCTTGCTTGCTTGCTTCCTTCCTTCCTCCATCAGGACCGACGGAGAGATTTTATCTGGTCACATCATTTTCGAAGTATCTAGTTTACATAGCAATTTCTTCACCTCTTCTCCAAGTTTGAGTATCGTCTCCAATAAAGGCTGGTGCACTCCATCACCTCGGTTTGCTGGAAGTTGAACTGTTTCAGCGGAGAATACCTTCCTAAATCTCATCACAGACTTCCTGGTCATTTCATGTGAGCTCCACTCCTCCTCTCTTAAATCTTATTACTGGGGCCCTGACTGTTGTCTTCCTTCTGATGTAACTTTATAATGACTTTTCGTCGGATTGTGCTATCGAAGCCATTTCATTCTCAAATTGCCGTTGAGCCTTCAGCCTTATACATACATAAACGTTTCTGACTCTCCGGATCATCTCCTGTTTTCCTGCTTGCCATCTTAACTATTTCCATGCTCTTGAATATTTAGCTTTGGCCTCTCTACACCTCCGGGTAAACCATGGGTTCACTCTTAGTCTTAACACAGTTTCTGTCTCATGAGTACAAACTTCTCCACCTCAGGTCACTTCATCGTCTCGCGCGCGCGCGCGTGTGTGTGTGTGTGTGTGTGTGTGTGTGTGTGTGTGTGTGTGTGTGTGTGTGTGTGTGTGTGTGTGTGTGTGTGTACTCACCTAGTTGTCGTTGAAGAAGTCGAGTCACAGCTCCTGGCCCTGCCTTTTCACTGGCCGCTACTCGGTAACTCTTCCCGCTCCATAAGCATTATCATATCTCCTCTTAAAGCTATGAATGGATCCTGCCTCCACTTCATCACTTCCCAGACTATTCCAGTTCTTGACAACTCTGTGACTGAAGAAATATTTCATAACATCCCTGTGGTTCATCTGAGTCATCACCTTCTAATTGTGACCTCTTGTTGTTGTGTCCTATCTCTGGAACATCCTGTCTCTGTTCACCTCGTCAATTCCTCTCAGTATTTTATGTCGTTATCATATCTCCCCTGTCTCTCCTGTCTTCCAGTGCAGTCAGGTAAATTTCCCTTAACCACTCCTCGTAGGACATACTCCTTAGTTCAGGGACTAGTCTTGTTGCAAACCTTAGCACTTTCTCTAGTTTCCTTACATGCGTGGCTAGGTGAGGGTTCGAAACTGGCGCTGCATACTCCAATATGGGCCTAACGTACACACTGTGCAGGGTCCTGAACGATTCCTAAGTAAGATGTCGGAGTGCTGTTCTTAAGTTTGCCAGGCGCCTCTATGCTGCGGCAGTTATTTGGTTAATGTGCCCCTCAGATGTCCCCGGCGTTATAAGCACTCAAAGATCCATTTCTTTGAGTGAGGTTTGTAGGCTCCGGCTCCCTAGGCTGTACTCCGTCTGTGGTTTCCTTTGCCCTTCTCCAACCTTCATGACTTTCAACTTGGTGGGGTTAAACTCCAGGAGCCAGTTGCTGGACCAGGCCTGCAGCCTGTCCAGATCCCTCTGTAGTTCTGCCTGGTTCTCGTCTGATTCAGTTTTTCTCATCAACTTCACATCATCTGCAAACAGGGACACTTCGGAGTCTATTCCTTCCGTCAAGTCGTTCACAAATACCAGAAACAGCACCGGTTCTAGGACTGACCCCTGTGGCACCCTGGTCGTTACAGGCCCCACTCTGACACCTCGCCATGTGCCATGATGCGCTGTTGCCTTCCTGACAGGTATTCCCTGATCCACTGTAGTGTTATCCTTGCCTGATCCTCTAGCTTTTGCACTAATCTCTTGTGTGGAGCTGTGTTAAACGCCTTCCTTTCTTCCAGTCCAGAAAAAAAATGCAATCTACCCACCCTTCTCTCTCTTGTCTTACTGCCTCACCCTGTCATAGAACTCCAGTAGGCTTGTGACGCTGGATTTCCCTTCCCTGAAACCGTGCTGGCTTTCGTTGGTAAGCTCATTCCTTTCTAGGTGTTCCACCACTCTTCTCCTGATAATCTTCTCCATGACCTTGCATACTATACACGTCAGTGACGCTGGTTTGTAGCTTAATGCTTCGTGTCTGTCTCCTTTTTAAGAGATTGGGACTACATTTGCTGTCTTCCATACCTCAGGTAGTCGCCCTGTTTCGACAGATGTGTTGAAGATAGGTACAAGATTGGTATACAATACCGACAAGTTGAAAACTGAGACACATGTACAACATCAGGAATCTTTATTGTAGACGTTTTGCCATCCAGTGGCTTTATCAATTCAAATTCTAGGACATAATTTGAAGACAGTAGAACTATACACAAAAGATCGGGTAATCAGTCAGTGTTGGTGTGTAGTGCTCTACACATCAACACTGACTGATTACCTCATCTTTTGTATATAGTTCTACAGTCTTCAAATTATGTCCTAGAATTTGTATTGATAAAGCCATATTCATATTCTAGGGCCCTTATCCTGGTTACTGCAGCTTCGACTCGTGGCTCCCATTTCTTCTTCTCCTCCTTTAACCTCTTTTCCAGTTTCATGGGAAGCTCTGCCTCCATATTTTTCTCCATTTTTTCAGAAAACTCACCTAGTTTGCTCTCCCACTCTTGTTCCATCCTTTTGCAATGCTTCTCCATCCATTCATTCTTGCCACAACTATTCACCCCTGACCCCCTGAGCCTTCGACTTCCCTCTGTGCCACCATTTTTTGGGGTAGGGGGAGTGGAGGGTTGTAAGGGGGAGGAGAAAGGTATGGAGAGGGACAGAGCGCGTTATGGAGGGGTGGAGAAAGAGTGGAAGTGGGCTAGAGGGGAAAGGGGTGGAAGGGAGGAAGGAGACGAGAGGGTTGTAGGGGGGAGAGAGGTGAGGAGAGAGACAGAGTGATGGAGTGGTGGAGAAAGAGTGGGAAGGGGCTAGAGGGAGAAGGGTGGAAGGGAGGAAGGAAAAAAGAGAGGGAAATGGGATATGGGGACGAAGGGAGAGGAAGAAAGAGAGGGGAAAGAATGAGGGAGAGAGAAGAGAGAGGGGAAAGAGAGAGATGTGCGAGTGAGGGGAGTGGATGGTAGTAAGGGGAGAGGTGGGGAGAGGGACAGGGAGAGTGATGGAGGGGTGGAGAAAGAGTGGAAGGGGGGTTAGAGGGAGGAGGGGTAGAAGGAAGGAAAAGTGAGGGTTGTAAGGGAAGAAAGAGGGACAAGGAGAGTGGTGAAGGGGTGGAGAAAGAGTGGGAAGGGGCTAGAGAGAGAAAGGGTGAAAGGAAGAAAAAGAGGGAAGAATGTGTGTGTGTGTGTGTGTGTGTGTGTGTGTGTGTGTGTGTGTGTGTGTGTGTGTGTGTGTGTGTGTGTGTGTGTGTGTTTGTCTCCATGTGTATACTCGCATCATTGTACTCACCAAATTGTGGTTGCAGAGGTCGAGACTCGGCTCCTGCCCCGCCTCTTCACTGATCGCTACTAGGTCCTCTCTCTCTGCTTCCTGAGCTTTGTCATACCTCGTCTTAAAGCTATGTATGTTTCCTGCCTCCACTGCATCACTTGCTAGGCTGTTCCACTTCCTGACAACTCTATGACTGAAGAAATACTTCCTAACATCCCTGTGACTCGTCTGAGTCTTCAGTTTCCAAGAGTGACCCCTTGTTTCTGTGTCCCCTCTATGGAACATTCTGTCTCTGTCCACCTTATGTATTCCATGACGTATTTTGTATGTCGTTATCATGTCTCCCCAGGCCCTCCTGTCCTCAGGAGTCGTCAGTCCAATTTCCTTCAACCTTTCTTCGTAGGACATTCCCCTGAGCTCTGGAACTAGCCTTGCTGCAATCCTTTGTACTTTCTCTAATTTCTTCACCAGGTGTGGGTTCCAAACTGGTGCTGCATACTCCAGTATGGGCCTGACATACTCAGTTTACAGTGTCTTAAACGATTCCTTACTAAGGTATTGGAACGCTATTCTCAGGTTTGCCAGGCGCCCATATGCTGCACCATTTCTTTGGTTGATGTGTGCCTCCGGAGACGTGCTCGGTATTATGGTCACCCCAAGATCTTTCTCCTTGATTGAGGTTTGCAGTTTTTGTCCACCTAGCCTATACTCTGTCTGCAGTTTTCTTTGCCCTTCCCCAATCTTCATGACTTTGCATTTGGCGGAGTTGAATTCGAGAAGTCAGTTGCTGGACCACGTGTCCAGCCTGTTCAGGTTTCTTTGTAGTCCTGCCTGATCCTCATCTGCTTTAATTCTCCTCATTAACCTCAGATCATCTGCTAACAGGGACACTTCAGAGTCTATCCCTTCCATCATGTCTTTCACATATACCAAAAATAGCACTGGTCTTAGGACTGACCCCTGTGGGACCCCGTTCGTCACAGGCGCCCACTGTGACACCTCATCGCGTACCATGATTCATTGTTGCCTCGCTGTACTCACCTAGTTGTACTCACCTAGTTGAGGTTGTGGGGCTCGAATCCGAGCTCCTGGCCCCGCCTCTTCACTGATCGCTACTAGGTCACTCTCCCTGAACCGTGAGCTTTATCATACCTCTGCTTAAAGCTATGTATGGATCCTGCCTCCACTACATCGCTTCCCAAACTATTCCACTTACTGACTACTCTGGCTGAAGAAATACTTCCTAACATCCCTGTGATTCATCTGTGTCTTCAACTTCCAACTGTGTCCCCTTGTTACTGTATCCAATCTCTGGAACATCCTGTCTTTGTCCACCTTGTCAATTCCTCTCAGTATTTTGTATGTCGTTATCATGTCCCCCTATCTCTCCTGTCCTCCAGTGTCGTCAGGTTGATTTCCCTTAACCTCTCCTCGTAGGACATACCTCTTAGCTCTGGGACTAGTCTTGTTGCAAACCTTTGCACTTTCTCTAGTTTCTTTACGTGCTTGGCTAGGTGTGGGTTCCAAACTGGTGCCGCATACTCCAATATGGGCCTAACGTACACGGTGTACAGGGTCCTGAACGATTCCTTATTAAGATGTCGGAATGCTGTTCTGAGGTTTGCTAGGCGCCCATATGCTGCAGCAGTTATTTGGTTGATGTGCGCTTCAGGAGATGTGCCTGGTGTTATACTCACCCCAAGATCTTTTTCCTTGAGTGAGGTTTGTAGTCTCTGGCCCCCTAGACTGTACTCCGTCTGCGGTCTTCTTTGCCCTTCCCCAATCTTCATGACTTTGCACTTGGTGGGACTGAACTCCAGGAGCCAATTGCTGGACCAGGTCTGCAGCCTGTCCAGATCCCTTTGTAGTTCTGCCTGGTCTTCGATCGAGTGAATTCTTCTCATCAACTTCACGTCATCTGCAAACAGGGACACCTCAGAGTCTATTCCTTCCGTCATGTCGTTCACAAATACCAGAAACAGCACTGGTCCTAGGACTGACCCCTGTGGGACCCCGCTGGCCACAGGTGCCCACTCTGACACCTCGCCACGTACCATGACTCGCTGCTGTCTTCCTGACAAGTATTCCCTGATCCATTGTAGTGCCTTCCCTGTTATCCCTGTTTGGTCCTCCAGTTTTTGCACCAATCTCTTGTGTGGAACTGTGTCAGACGCCTTCTTGCAGTCCAAGAATATGCAATCCACCCACCCCTCTCTCTCTCTTGTCTTACTGCTGTCACCATGTCATAGAACTCCAGTAGGTTTGTGACACAGGATTTCCCGTCCCTGAAACCATGTTGGCTGTGTGTATCCATGTGTGTGTGTGTTTGTGTGTGTGTTTACACTTACTTGTTTGTGTTTGCAGTGGTCACTTTATAACACCAATTCTTGCCTCCTAACTATTGTCGCCAGGATTTACTGCTTCCTCTCTTCGTAGGTCCACTTAAATTTTCCCTTCAATCTGTGTATATTATTTGTCCCCATTACCTCTTCATCTAGCTGAATGCACTTTTTTTAATTAGCCTGTCTCAGTCTGCTAAATTAAATTTCCTGGCCACATTTTATGTTATTAACCCACTCTGGTTGTCCTCTGGTGTTCTTGTGCAATGTTCGTTAATCATTATCTCTTAATTCAACGAGGAGAAATTTCAACTATTCAGATATGGAAAACTTGAAGAAATTAAAAATGTGTCAGGGTATACCGCAAATTCTAACCATACAATAGAGCGGAAAAGTAATGTGAAGGACCTGGGAGTGATAATATCAGAGGATCTCGCCTTCAAATATCACAACAAAATATCTACCTCATCCGCTAGGAAAATGATAGTATGGATAATTAGAACCTTCAAAACTAGGGACGCCAAGCCCATGATGATTCTCTTCAAATCGCTTGTGCTCTCTAGCCTGGAATACTGCTGTACACTAACGGCCCCCATCAAGGCTGACGACATTGCAGACCTGGAGAGTGTACAAAGAATTTTCACGGCACACATAAGTATGATAAGGCACCTAAACTACTGGGAACGGTTGAAGGTTCTTGATCTGTATTCCCTCGAACGCAGGCGAGAGAGAGACACTGAGAGACAACACAGTAAGTGTCCGAGGCCCAAGACTGTTCAATTGCCTCCCAACATACATAAGAGGGATTACCAATAGACCCCTGGCTGTCTTCAAGAAAGCACTGGACAGGAGCCTAAAGTCAGTTCCTGACCAACCGGGCTGTGTTTCGTACGTCAGCTTGCGTGCGGCCAGCAGTAACAGCCTGGTTGATCAGACCCTGATCCACCATGAGGCCTGGTCTCAGACCGGGCCGCGGAGGCGTTGACTCCCGAAACCCTCTCCAGGTAAACTCCAGGTAGTGATCTATATACTTGAGTTCCGGCTAAGATATTGCTCCAAACCCTTTTACCATTTTTAGTTTTGTCAAGTGATTCATGAACGGAAAGCACCAAACTGGTGCTGCTTACGCGACTAACCCTATATAAGCTCCTAGTTGAAAGGACATAAGAACAACCAGTGAGACTTGGTACGTGTCAGTTGCACAATTCGAAAACTATCAGGCCAACAAATTGTCGGAATTTTACCAATACTAATATATTGTTCTATATGCATGACTGGAGATATTTGCTACAGGACTGTCAGATAATAATTATTTGGCATAATAATAATCACAAAGTTAGACTTTAAAGAAAGTTCTGACGAAATCAAATTTACAGTTTTATGAGCATAGTATGTGACAGGTAAACGAAGGTTTAAAGAGTGTGAACGCCATTTAAGAGGCGAGGACATAAGTTGAGACTGAACCCACCTCACTGCAAGCAAGAAAAAGCAAACACACACACACACACACAGGTGCAGAGAAGCAAAAACCCAATGTGCTAGAGAGTGGAAGAAGAATAGAAGGCAAACGACCCAGGAGAATAAGGAGAGCAGTCAGAGCCAGAAATGAATATACATAGGTAAGAAGGGACGCTCAACGACAATACGAAAATGACATAGCAGCGAAAGCCAAATCTAACCCTAAGCTGTTGTACAACCACGTCAGGAGGAAAACAACCATCAAGGACCAGATAATCAGGCTGAGGAAGGAAGGAGGGGAGATCACAAGAAACGACCGCAAAGTATGTGAGGAACTCAACATGAGATTCAAAAAAGTATTCACAGAGGAGACAGAAGGGACTCCAGAAAGATGGAGAGGTGGGGTATATCATCAAGTGTTGGACACAATAAATACAAACGAGAAAGAGGTGAAGAGGCTGCAGAGTGAGCTAAATACCTCTCTCCATGGGCCCTCAGAGAGGGAGCAGAGGCGCTATGTGTACCCCTAATAACAATATTAAACACATCTATCGAAACAGAGCGACTGCCTGAGGTATGAAAGGCAGCAAATGTAGTCCCAATTTTTAAAAAGGAGGCAGACACGAAGCATTAAACTGCAGACCAGTGTCAGACATGTATAGTATACAAAGTAATGGAGAAGATTATCAGGAGAAGAGTAGTGGTACACCTAGAAAGGAATGAGCTTATCAACGACAGCCAGCACGGCTTCAGGGACAGAAAATCCTGTGTCACAAACCTACTGGAATTCTACTACAGGGTGATAGCAGTAACAAGAGAGATGGGTGGGTAGATTGCATTTTCTTGGACTGTAAGAAGGCGTTTGACACAGTTCCACACAAGAGATTAGTGGAAAAACAGTGGGACCTAGCAGGGATAACATGGAAAGCACTACAATGTCAGGAAGACAACAGCGAGTCATGGTACGTGGCGAGGTGTCAGAGTGGGCGCCTGTGACGAGCGGGGTTCCACAGGGGTCAGTCCTAGGACCGGTGCTGTTTCTGGTATTTGTGAACATGATGGAAGAAACAGACTCCGAATTGTCCCTGTTTGCAGATTATGTCAACTTCATGAGAAGAATCCAAACGGACTAGGACCAGGCAGAACTACAAAGGGATCTGGAACTGCCTTATGGAGTTCAACCCCACCAAGTGCAAAATCATGAAGATCGGGGAAGGGCAAAGAAGACTATAGATGGAGTACGGTCTAGGGGGCCAAAGACTACAAACCTCAATCGAGGAAAAAGATTTAGGGGTGAGTATAACACCGGGCACATCTCCTGAGGCGCACATCAACCAAATAACTGTTGCAGCATATAGGCGCCTAGCAAACCTATGAACAGCATTCCGACATCTTAATAAGAAATCGTTCAGGACCCTGTACACTGTGTACGTTAGGCCCATATTGGAGTATGCAGCATTAGTTTGGAACCTACACCTAGCCAACCACGTAAGAAAACTAGAGAAAGTGCAAAGGTTTGCAACAAGACTAGTGCTGGGGTTACGGGGTATGTCCTACGAGGAGAGGTTAAGGGAAATCGACCTGACGACATTGCAAGAGAGGAGAGATAGGGATGACATGATAACGACATATAAAATACTGAGAAGAATCGACAAAGCGGACAGAAACAAAATGTTTCAGAGATGGGACAGCAACAAATGGTCACAGTTGGAAGTTGAAGACTCAGATGAATCACAGGGATGTTAGGAAATATTTCTTCTGTCACAAAGTAGCCAGGAAGTGGAATAGTTTGGGAAGCGATATAGTGGAGGCAGGATCCATTCATAGCTTTGAGAAGAAGTATAGGGGTTGCACTAAATTCAAGACTGGCAAATTTAAAGATACGTTTCGGGAAGCTCTTCAGGACTTATTAACAATACTATATATGAGACTTTCAAAGCACATCAAGGAACCATTATTGGAACCCACATCTGATTTAGCATGTAAAAGAGTTGGAAATATGATAAGGTTAGCAACGAGACTAGTCCCAGCAATGAGACTAGTCCCAAAGCTAAGGGATGTGAGCTATGAGGAAAGGCTAAAGAAGCTAAACACGATGACATCAGAGGACAGGACAAATACTGAAAAAGATGACAGTGAACTCCATCCCGGGCATACATGTCATTTCTGGCATAGAAGAGGTCCCGGTTGTCTATAAATGTTACATCATTATCCTTACAATGTTCGTCTAGTCAGCATTTAATACAAATTACCCTGGACAACCATTCATTTCCATTTCCTCTCTCCGGCAAAATAACACACATCACAGGGTGCTCTCCCTTCTTCCAAATAATCTATCTCTATTGCTGATGTATACTTGTTAATCAAGTCCTCACTCCTATGCCTGCGAACGTCCTTCCCGCCAGCAATGAAACAAATAGGATTGCTCCCATTACTGCTCATGATGTTTTCAGACAGGTAAGGCAACAAATCTTCTACTGACTGTCACGACTTAACCAGTCAGAGAAATAATTGGATGAACCATTGATATACACAATATGGAACTTAAAAGCCTGGAGTGCCAATGTCCACCTCAAGAGGCGACTGTTGGTTCCCTTAAAAGTTTCTAGGTATATCAAAGGTTTGTGGTCCGTTTCTAAAATGAATTCTTTTCCCAGCAAATAAAATTTAAGTTTGGAGATACCCCACACAAGGGCTAAACATTCCTTTTCTATTGTGGAGTATCTTGTTTCTGTGGGAAGGAGTTTCCGGCTTAGGAAGCATACTGGGAAGGGAGTACCATCATGGTATTGTAGCAACACCGCACCTAAGCCAGTATTGGAGGCATCAGTTCTTAAACAAAATGTTTTATTAATATCTGGAATCTTAAGTATAGGGTCTTTCGAAAAGATACTTTTAATCTCATTAAACTTTTCCCGATCTACGTCGGAAAGTTAAAGAGGTTCCTTCACAGACTTTTTAAGGAAGTCTGATAAGATGCCTGTAAGATCAGTAAGGTTTGGGATAAACCGTGCATAAAAATTTACAGAACCAAGAAAGCTACGCATGAGCTTCTTGGTTTTGGGGAATTTAAATTCTAATAAAGCTTTGATCTTACTGGGGAGAGGCTGCAGAGAGTTATTAGAAAGTATCAGTCCAAGATATCTAATCTTGTTATACCCAAGGAAGCATTTCTTCGGCTTGGCAGTGAGGCCATGTGAGCGTAACCTACGCAAAACTGATGTTAATGTTTGGATATGTTCGCCCCACGTAGATGTCATTACGTAAATGTTATCAAAATAAACTGAAACATTTGGCATATTACCCAAGACCTTTCTCATCAGTCTCACGTAGGTAGCACAGGCAGTTACCAAACCGAAGGGCATAGTTCTATACTGCATCAGTCCTTGGTGTGTAGGAAAAGCGGTGTACTGCTTAGAAGAAGGATCTAACATTACCTGATGATATGCCTGCGCAATATCAATCTCTGAAAAGAAGGAAGAGTCATAAAATTTGTGTAGATCGCTATCTATTAAGGGCATAGGCTCAGCATCCCACCGAGTTATAGCATTAAGGCCTCTGAAGTCAATAGCAAGTCTATATGAATTATCCGCCTTCTTAACCATGACTACTGGTGAGCAATATGCAGATACTGAAGGTTCAATGATCTTTAGTTTTAATAATTTGTCTACCTCTCGGTCAAATGCATCCCTAAGGTGAACTGGAACTGGGTATAATTTCCGTTTGATAGGATTGTCCGTCAATAAGTCAATCTTATGGACTACCGTGGAGGTAACACCTGGAATATCAGTAAAGACGTCTGAAAAGTTACTCACACATTGAAGTAGTTCATGTCTCTTATGGTCATCCAAAGATTCATTAATATTAATGTTGGTTGCGCCCGAGTGGTCCAGAGTCACCAAGTCATGTAGTTCTTCATCATAGTCTAAGTTAGAGGTGTCAATTACGCACACTTTACATTCTTCAGTTGTTTTATCAAGTTCGTGTGGAAAAACTAAGTCAAAGTTATTAAGGCAGTTAACCGAATTTCTTCGGTAATATTTCTTAAGGATGTTGATATGATAAAGCTTAGGTTTCCCCTTGACTTCTATGAGGTAGTCAACTTTCCCACAAATTTTTAACACTTTATATGGACCTTTCCATGCTACTAATAATTTATTTGACTTGATAGGCAAAAGTACAAGAACTTCATCACCTACTTTAAAACTTCTCCTCTGACTTTTGGAGTCAAAATAGGTTTTGTACTGGTCCATTGACAAGCTTAGGTTTTTCGAAACTATGTCAGAGGTCTCCTCAAGTTTGGATCTAAGGTCAAGGAGAAACTGGTAAGAAGACTGAACCTCAGCATTTACCTCCTCATTAGTCCATAAGTCATGAAGGATGGACAGTGGACCTCTGGCCTGTCTACCATAGAGAAGTTCAAAAGGTGAAAACCCCAAAGAGTCACTGGGAACTTCCCTCATGGCAAACAAAGCACAGGGTAGGTAACGATGCCACTCCTTAGGTTTAAGGGAGCAAAGTTTCCTTAAAATGGACTTGAGAATCGAATGCTGGCGCTCAATCCTCCCATTACAGCTGGGATGATAGGGTGTGGTGAAGAGAGGCTTCACTCCTAGAAGTTGGTAGAGATGTTGCATTAAGTCAGATGTGAATTGTGTCCCACGGTCAGACAAAATTTCTCTAGGGATGCCCACTCTGGAGAAGATGGACAAAAGGGCTTCAGCCACCTCTGTAGTAGTTATGGTCTTTAAGGGAACGGCTTCAGGGAAACTCGAAGCATAATCAACTAATGTTAATATATATCTATGTCCCCCAGATGAAAGTGGAGATAAAGGACCAACGATGTCAATAGCTACTCTTTCAAAAGGTACCGTAAAGACTGGCATTTTGACCATAGGTACTCGCCTGGTACCTCGGGAGGATGACAGTTGGCAAACTTTACACGATCTACAATAGGTAGTGACATCTGAGGACATTTTTGGCCAAAAATAGGTTTCCCTAATTTTATTTAAGGTTTTACGATGCGAGAAATGTCCGGCCACTGGCAGGTCATGAGCCATTTTAAGAACAGTCTCTCTGCATTGACTTGGAACAACTAAGATGGAATAGTCTATCTCATCTGAATTTAATTTGAATACTGACTTGTACAAGATATCTTTTATATATTCAAATTTATATGAAAAGTTTTTCCTTTGGATAACTTGATTTTGTTTAGCGGCATTATGGCAATTCTGAAGAGAAGGGCAATTACGTTGTAAATTGACAAAGGAGTCCTTCGATATATCTAAAGGCTTAAAGTCAGGGAAAATCAAAGGATGGACAGTAGGAGAAGCCTGGGCTTTGGTCTGAGCCCTAGTCAAGACATTTATGGTATCGGAGGTGATATCTTCACTTTCATCTAACAAGTGAACCGGTGATCCTACTACCTCGCTTTCGAGAGTAGCATCACTGGTTTTTAATCCCACATGAATCTCACGAGACATTGTCTCATCTGAACTTTCGAGGGGCTTCTCTGACTCTACAGGAAGAGGATCTGAAACACTTATGTCCATCTTTGGTGATGAAAGGTCAACCTCAGAAGGAAGAATGGCACCTTTTACATTACCTATTAGTACGGAGCAAGAAGTGATGGGAGCTAGTACGGCTTCAGACCAACCTGTGAACCATTTAGACCTAATGTAACAACGGATGGTAGGAAAAGTGTCTGTACGGCCCAAGTAGTCTGAAAGTATAGCAGAGGAATGAGTTTCTTTAAGATTAGGGAACAGCTTATCAGAAATTACTATACATGTGCATCCAGTGTCTCGTAAAATGGTAGATACATTAAGTCCATTAACTGTTCCTGAACAGAAGGGTGCTTGGTCATTACAGTCTTTAAAACATCTTCCAACCTTTTTGGACGTTTATGTCCCTTAACACCACCTTCTTAGAAGGACAATCCGGAGGATTATACAGCGCCTGGGACGTTGGAAGGCATATGTCCACAGATCCAATTCCCTTAAATCACCACACAAATTCCTTGAGGGGTTAACACCACACAAATGACAAACAGGAATAAAAGAAGTCATTTTACTTTCCACTAGAGGCTTTGATTTCTTAAGGTCTGATGAACCCTTGCCCTTAGGGTTCGATCCCTTTAGGTCTTTATAGGAATTGTGAGCCTCAGCATACAGGTCAGCAGCCTCAGCAACTTCCTCAGCTTTAATCAGGTTACGTTCTCTAATGAATGTTCGTATCTGGTGAGGAAGAGCTGTCAGGAACTGGTCAGCAACCATGAAGTCTCTAAGAGATTCATAACTGTGATCAATTCCTGAACTCTCTATCCAAAAGTCGAACAAACGAAAGAGTGTTACCTGTAACTGCTGAAAGTTCTGGCCAGGCTGTAAGGTGGCATACCTGAAATCTTTCCTGTAAGAATTAGTGGTTTTTTGATATGCTTTAAGGATCGCCTTCTTCAGTAGGTTATAATTACATATGATATCCTGTGACAAAGTTGCATAGATATTCAAAGCAGTACCAGAAAATAACATTCCTAACCTGGTAGCCCAGGTGTCAGCAGGCCATTCACAGAGGGTAGCGGTATTTTCAAACCTGATAATGTATGAAGTTATGTCTTCCCCCTCTGTGAAGGGAGGTAAATTAGGTGTTGGAATATGTGCACTAGCTGCACGTTGTTCCATTACTCCTTCATCTAATTGCTGTTGTGAGAAAGTTAACTTTTTATTCTCTAATTCAAGGCGAGCTTGCTCGAGCTCGCAATCCTTTTCTCTCTCCCTTAACTCATATTCTCTATCCTTTGCTCTTTCCTCAAGTTCCCTTAATTTAACTTGTTCCTCACGTACTTTAGCTCTCTTCCTCACGTCTTTCAAGTCTATCACGCTCCTTTTTGTCTTCTCTTTTGATTCTCTCTCTCTCCTTTTTCTCTTCTCTTTCCCTTTCTAACTGTCTCTCTTCTCTCTCAATTCTCTCTCTTTCAAGTCTTTCCTGGATCTTAGCACTAATGAAAGATTCTAAATTTTTCCCTGTTATTCCTAACTTACTTCCAGCGTTCATCCAAAACTGGTATTCATCCATACTTGCAAGAATAACTTAAACTATCAGGGGAAATGAAACGGGTATTAAAGAAAACGGAGGGTTCAATTCCTGCTCCGCTCAAACTGTAAATAAATCAGAGGGCTCGATCCCTACTTCAATTAAACAATATGTATTAATGAAAACGAAGGGTTCTATGCCGGCTCCGAGCAAACAGAAAGTAGAATGGGGTCACTTGACCATCCAATCTTCTCACCAACAAATCAAGAGTGTCCTATGACAGTTCCCTTGATATAATAAAGAGCTCAATGAAACAAATTGTCACTGGAAAATCTCGGGTCCCTAGAGTCTAATCCTCCAAAGTGTTTCAAGCTCACAAGAAAGGTGGCAGAATTAAATATTATATCCTGCCTGACTTGACTTACAATAAATTGAGACTATAACAATCACCAAATCTTTTAAATACCTGTACTGTAGTCCTACCATAGAGAATGATTACTCATGGCTGGTGGTAACCGTCTGTGGTATGCGGCGTTGAAGTTCCAATGGTAGATTCGAGATGGAGTTGAATCTTGATTCAGTAGAGTTGATCCTGGCAAGGTCGCCACTTGTGAAGGCTTACTCAGCCCTGTAACAACTTCAGACAGTATTACCAAGGCTGGCTCCTCCTCAGGAAAATTAATGAATAGAAAAAGAAATAATAACAGACAAACATAAACACTTTATTATATAGAAAATATAAAATATAAAACACTTAAATATGAAATATTAATCCTACATTAAAGAAAATGAAAAATGAAAAATATAAATAACTGAATTCAACGCTAATATATATAGGGGTGTCTGGTGTTGGTGACACTGTTGTTGAAATCGTAGCCGTTGCTGATGATGGGGGGAGGTCGCAGGTGTTGGTGACCACCACTGGCTAGTTCTTCACAGAGTATCAGCCGTGAGTATTCTATCCCGATGACAGGAAAGCAGGTTCTTTACCGCTGCAATGATGTGGGGGTTACATCCTGCAATTACATACAGGTGCACAGGTAATTAAATCCAAAATGGGACGTCTCCAGGACGTTAGTCCGTCTCCATAATTTCTTCTCGTTGATTGATAGGTGACCCTCTCTGTCATCCAAGCTGAAAAGATAGACAGGTTACCCACTGCTTAAAAATCACTCTCCATGGCAAGTACAATACCTAAAAGATGTGGTGATTATTACAACAGTCAACCTAGAGCAAGACTGAAAGGACTAAGTTTATTATTGGTCAAAAGTGAAGCTTTCAACCACTAAATCCACTAGAATACAAGGCAGGCATGTACTTACAGTAGTGTTGGGAGCTGTGAGTCGAGTGCTTTACTGTTTGGACCGGAGCCCCACACGTCACCTTTCGGGAGGGGGGGGGGGGGGGGGAAGAGGGAGGGGAAGGGATAGTGGGACATCCAATCTTTGGTCCGATCATTGACTTGGCTCTTGTCGGTGACAGTGTTCCAGGGATAATCCATGCACATTTCTGTCAGTCGTTAAATCTTTCCTCTAGCTTCCATTAACTCTTTCTTATGCTGAATATATAGCTGCTCTTAGATGAGGGAAGCAATCATCACTATTTCAGTAAGCTAAGAATGTAGAACTCAATAGACACATCTTCAAAGGAGCAAGGTCCACGTCACCACTGAGAAAGGTCAATATCACCCCTTGGCATGATCGCCGTTGAGACTGTTTTGACTATAAGACTCCAGAAAATTTGGTTAGAATTGTTGGCGTTTCCTATGCTCTTTTAGAAGTGCACATGCCAAGCTCATTAATGCTGTCATTCCTGATCACCTGGAAATGAGGTTCTGCAGGCTATGCATAAACTCTAGAACCTCTGTGCTAATATGTACAAAGTACAGACCTCAGTAGCAGCAAGCAGACCCTATCGACGTCATGATGGAATTTTTTTTGTCGAAGTGTTGCTGTCCAAGAACTGATAGTGAACAATGTTTTAAAAATGAAATGCCAGGTTTAAAAAAAAATTATTTATAGAGCTGAAGCAGACGTATTTGGAACATATACGACAGGTTCTTCTCAAAGTCGACCATTTCCACTCACCTATTTGTCCAACCATTTCTCTAAGATATTCAAGAATTTGCTTCAGTGCTTCAGGTACTAATCAAATCCAATTCATCTCACTTATATATCTTTCTAATCTATTTTTAAAGCTAAGTTTTAGGTTCTATTACCCTACTTTGCATATTGTTTCACGCATCGACAACACTGAAAACCAGTACTTACCTACATCCTTTCTAAATCTGACTTACAATATCCACGAATATATACTCATAAATATTTTCTAAAAGCCGAATAAACATTCTACAAGACAGAGCCTAACACCGAGTATAAGCTTGAGAATTTGTTGGTTTTACCACATAATGAAAACTTCTCTCACCCACAAGCTCCTGAATACTTTAATTCTAAATTTATTTCAATATGACAGTGCCATAAAACAAAACTAAAAATTCTCCCACGGAATCATTGGGTTGTCTATACATCATCCCTTGTAAAAGTTGTGATAGATTTAATTTAGGACAAACTGCTAAGCCTCTTAAAACAACAGTTAAGCAGCATAAATATACAATAACTACTGGACAAGAATCCAGTGCTTTGTTCATTCATGGGAGAGGTACAGGACATTTTCTCCATCCAGTGATTGGAAAATAGACTTGCGTTTCCGCGGCGTAACTGTCACACTGCTATCAAATACTCATTGATCAGATCTCCATCGGTGAATGGCTTTCCTCTTTTAGCTAACATAAACTACTTTGTAATTGGCCCTGATTAAAGCTTCATTATCATTTCTCTTCTGCGTAAAATAATCCTTGTTGGGAAAGTATCCTGCGTTGCACTAATACATATTTTTCCGAATACTGTGTTCTGTGAATTGGGAATAACTTGCTTTATGTTTGGTCTCAGTGCCGACGTACATTGTACTCCTTCAAAACTGCAATACTTTCTTGGGATACGGCACACACGGCTTTATCACCTGCTTGTATAAAATAGTACTTTATGCTCCATTCTTCATTAAACAGGCGCCACTCACTCTCCACTGTATTTTCTCTTTTTCCTTCAATAACTGAAGGGTATATCTCAAACATGGAAAGATTAGAACTAAAATTTGAACATATTTTGATATATAAAATGTTACAAGCATCGAAATCCTTAAATTCAAGTGACTGAAAATTAGGGTTTATTATTTTTACTATTTATAAATATTTCAAGTTGCTGCTGGCAGCATAAAATATTATGGTTGGCCGCATGTGACCCGCGGGCCGCAGTTTGGAGACCCCTGCTCTAGTATAACGTAACCTAAATTATGTTGATAGATAACTAGTGGTTGTATTTTAACAAGCAATCAATCTGTAGCATGCTTATTATCCAGTGAGGTCATCGAGTCTCCAAGTCTCTGACATCAACGAGTTATCCAGACAGCAGGTCGGTGGCTTAAAAAAAATATAACGACAATTCGTATAACAACACAATTTAGGCTATGTTAGATCAGTGCTTGCTGATAATTGTTTGATTTAACAGATATACTGACTAGACTGTATATTACCAAATAAATAATTTAATTAATTTTAATCCTCTATAATGTGTGTGTGATGTATGTGGGTACTAAAAAACAGTTCACTTCTCGTATTATTTTTATGATTATTATTATTGCATTCATGGGGAGCGCTAAACTCGTATGGTTTGAAGAGCGCCTGGGGAAATGGAAGATATCCTGGATCGATTCAGAAATGGAGCAAAGGTCCAATTCCTTAAATCAAGGAGCCTTCTTTCAAGGGTGAAAATGGGGGTCGTCAAGTATAGACACTGACAGATAGCTAGCAGTTTTGTTACCATATTATGTTTCAAGTACTGTATTTAGTGTAAAAGACTTGGTGCAGATGTTGGTTATATGTACGGACGAAACGTTTCACTTGTTTCCTTAGCTTCGGTGACAGATATTGTAGATAGTAGAAGCAGAAGAGAGGAAAAGATTAGTCAGTCAGTCTTGTAGTAGAAGTTTTGATGTGGTTACTCAATCAGCCCTGAGAAGTGGACAGCTTCTCAGTCTCGGTCAAGTTGAAGCTGAAGCATCATAATATTGCATTTTCTAATGTAGCCAGAAATGAGGCGATGAAATTGGTCTCATATTCCGTGGGCTCACTAATAGGAGTGAAAACGAAATAATTGAAAAACACTTCAACAGGCCTAGTTGACTATGCCAGGCAGAAGGGATGGAGCTAAGTGGAACTTGCCTAACATGTGCGAGCATGTCTGCTGCATTGCTCCTCCACTCTGTTAATTATTTTGTTAAGTGGTTGAATCATTAGTCTTGCTCAATTAATTTCAATGATAGATTATCGTTCACCAACCTTTGTAACTTTTCTTTAGAATTTCCCAAGAGACTTGTCATTGGCTAAGAGCAAGTATGCCAACTCCCATCTTGTATTATAATTATATTTTAATCCCACGACCCTCCTGAATACCCTAGCAGTTACATCTTTTAAAGCACACTCTATAAATATATTAAACTGTGTGAACATCACACATCCAGGAATGCATCTACGGAAAATAGCGCCTTATATAGCAGGCACTGTAATTGCTCCCCCGATCAAACATTTGACACCCATATTTTAGATAGCTACCATAAAATAAAGTAAAAAAAAATAAAAGTCAAGCTCGTTAATCTTTTAATTAACAAATTATGGCCCTATGTGAAATTATACAACTGCACCTTTCTTGCTTTCAATGATGCAAATTAGTCTGTGCTGAAATTCAGTTTTATTTTTTCAGTTTTTCTTTCTACACTCAGCAGAGCAAGATCACGAAATTATTAGTTATAACTTGCTGAATGATCTCTCACAGCTGGCGATAGAAACTGCGATGGTTAGTATTATCTGAATAGCAGCAATGCTAAGATTGGGAAGACAATCTCATCTCCATACTGAACAATATATTCTATAATCTCTTCAGGGCTTGAGTCATATTTTTATGTTGGTCCGAACTGATAGCAACATTCTACCATCCAAAATTTTTTCATATAGCTGATGTCTCTCATCATCAGAACTATATAGTTTGCCCAAATTTTCGCACTTCTTTAGATCATTACTGTCGACGCCGTAACAAAGTCCCTCTACACCGAGAAGGAGCCCGAACTTGGCGTCAGTGTCGTGCAAACAAGCGAACCTTTCATCCATTTCTTTGTGAAAACGGTCGAGCGTTCCTTTCATCTCATCAGTTATTACTATATTTCGTCTCTGACGTCTTTCAACTTCGATATTTCATTCTTGACACAGACCGTGTCCCTCTAGTAATTCACTGACCAACACTTCGCTTTCATCAAAATGATCTCGGAGGGCTTTCATATCCAGGGCAGCATCGTGAAAGTTCAAGCGAGGATCCTGGAGCCTCTTCTGAATACGGTCATGGCGAAATAAAAAATTCGTAACTCAATGTGTGTTTATACAGGTGCCTTGCATCACTTGTTTCGCTGGTCTCGTTTTCACTGTCTATAATATCTTACATAACTTGAAGTATCTCCTCGAGTACTTGTTGACGGGGCTACACTGCTTCTGTCCTTGCACTCCACCTGGTTTCGGACCCTGACTTAACCACACGTACGGTAGCAAAGAGTTTACATAAACGGGGAGAAATCAGAATAGGGGCACGTCACAAGCTGTGTTCCGCAGGGGTCAGTGTTGGGCCCCTTATTGTTCACAGTTTACATAAACGATATAGATGAGGGAATAAATAGCGACATAAGCAAATTTGCTGATGACACCAAAATGGGCCGTCCAATTCATTCTACTGAGGGCATTAGTGCACTCCAGGATGATTTGAATAGACTGATGCAGTGGTCGGAGAAGTGGCGGATGCAGTTTAATATAGACAAATGCAAAGTGCTAAATGTTGGACAGGACAATTACCATGCCACTTATAAACTGAATATTGTAGATCTTAATACTACTGATTGCGAAAAGGATTTAGGAGTTCTGGTTAGCAGTAATCTGAAACCAAGACAACAGTGCATAAGTGGTAGCAATAAAGCTAACAGAATCCTTGGCTTCATATCAAGAAGTATAAATAATAGAAGTCCTCAGGTTGTTCTTCGACTCTATATATCCTTGGTTAGGCCTCATTTAGACGATGCTGCACAGTTCTGGTCACCGTATTACAGAATGGATATAAATGCTCTGGAAAACGTACAGAGGAGGATGACGAAGTTGACCCCATGTATCAGAAATCTTCCCTATGAGGATAGACTGAGGGCCCAGAATCTGCACTCTCTAGAAAGGCGTAGAATTAGAGGGGATACGATTGAGGTGCATAAATGAAAAACAGGAATAAATAAAGGGGATTTAAATAGAGTGCTGAAAATATCTAGCCTAGACAAGACTGTAGCAATGGTTTCAAGTTGGAAAAGTTCAGATTCAGGAAGGATATAGGAAAGCACTGGTTTGGTAATAGAGTTGTGGATGAGTGGAACAAACTCCCGAGTACCGTCATAGACGCTAAGACCTTGTGTAGTTTTAAAAATAGGTTGGATAAATACATGAGTGGGTGTGGATGGGTGTGAGTTGGACCTGACTAGCTTGGGCTACCAGGTCTGGTGCCGTGCTCCTTCCTTAAATGGAAGTGACCTGACTAGGTCAGGTTACTCATACCTACATACCACCAAAGACTGCCCTGCCAAGAATAAGAAGTTCTGCTCCACCTGCGGCCAAGGTCATGACTTCAACATGTGCACTACTGCCTCTCCACCTAAATGCTTGAACTGCAAGAATGATCACCATACTCTTGCTGCCAAGTGCCCAACCAGACGAGATATACTTAAGAAAACTCCAACAACGAAAAAAAACCACTGCACAAGCAACTACATATGCTGCTATTACCAAGCTTCAAGCAGATACTACCAAGATTCTTCAAGCCACGCAAGCTGCATCTACCACTTCTTCGCCAGCTCTTGCTGGCGACTCCACCAAGATTCTTTACTGCATCATGTATGCTCATGTGCAGAATGAAGCTGAACCTGGTTTCTTCAACACCACCATCAATGAACTCTTCAAGCTCAACAACATGCCTGGTTTCACATTCCCTGCATCTCCACCTTCCACAGAGATCATAAAATCCACTGCCAATGTCGCCAACGTTACCGCTGTTCCACTGCTACCACACCTTCCTCCCGACACAGAGATGGACCAATCAGAGACCACTGAGACGCCGACCGATTCCACCAATGAGAGTCCACCAGCACCTGCTTCCACCTCCGTCACAACGGACCAATCATACACCTCACCTCAATCGTCTCAGCCGCCAGCCAAGAGCCAAGAGCCTTGGGATGCATCCCTACGTACTACCGCCACTCCTTCACAAGAAGTCCATTGCTTGCCTGGTGTATACTTCTACACAACCAACCAGAATGAGAACGCAATGTACACTCCAGAAATTATTCAACGCCTCCACAACGGGACAGTTAAGTTCACCTGCGACTTAACTCGATCATTCACCACTGAATCCCTGATCAACCTACTCTCAAAAATTCACCGCTTTGTGGCACTCGACTACACGACAAGAAAGAAATTCAGGATTCTCCAGAATGGGGCTGCCGAAGACGGTACCCTCACCTAGGAGGACTGTCAATGATCAATCACCGTGAAGGCAAGTTTCCCCAGCACTTTGCTGCCTGCTAAAGCTGGGGTGTGGCTCCAAAACGAACCCTGTAATTGCTGCCTCCGCCCTCCTATGCTGCTGAAGATGCTAAACGAGAAGATACTTCCCACTTGGGGAGTCACCGCAAGACAGAAGAAGTCACGCTCCAACCGGATGGCCCCAAGAAAGAATACAGAAGAAAGAAGATGAACGACACCCCGCACCCGGGAGGCCACCGCCGGGTCGCCATCTGGAGAAGACCCGGGCCGGAAGTACCGGCAAACCTACAACAACAACTAGGTGATCATTGTTCTAGGCCGGGGGGTGGCATGGACCTGCTTCGCATGGGTCAGTAGGCCTTTTGCAGTGTTCCTTCTTTCTTACGTTCTTATGTATAGAACTTCGATGGTTCCAAAAACCCTGACCATCACTGTATCCTGCTTGGCTGCATGTACACCCACCAAGTCGAATCAGTGATTGTCGCAATTCACAAACACTGCCAGGTAGTTTTTCTCATTTATTCTTTGATGAAAACCACTTCTTTGTCCAGCAATCACAGCAGCATTGTCACAGCATAGTGGCCGACAATCTTGTAGCTCCATTTCTTTCTTCTCTAGACGTTTCAACATGTCTTTAACCTAGTCTCAGCATTCTTCTGGCTTACCTGAATAAAACCAAGGACTTTCTAACACGGACTGTTTTCCTCTCAAAATCAACTTCCACGTACCTCAGTACTTCTGACATCTGCTCACATTGCTTCTGATCAGAAGCCGAGTCGACCATGAGACCACAGTATTTGACTTTACGAATGATTCTCTGGCGATCAGTGGGTGCCTTAATGTGGATGAATTCGTTCTGGAGACTCTGTGAAAGACGTGCTTCCATGATTAATTTCCACACGAATGAGTTATTCTTTTATGACAAGGTCATAAATGGCCTTTAGTTTCAGTAAGCCAAAGAAATTTCCCACATTGTAGTCATCGTCCATCTGAAGTGACTTCCTGTGTCCTTGCATAGCCAGGTTCTGAGTCACAAGGAATTTTATGCAGTGAATGTAAGGGATTTGAGCCTGTAGAGACTAACAAGATAAAGTACTCTACAAATTTATTTAGTGACGGCTCAACGTCCCCGCAGCCTTTCCCGGAGAGTTCCTTCTTAGAGCCGCAAATGTACCATCCCTTGGGCTATGAGAATTTCAATTGATGATTACATAATTGCTTAATAGGAGCGTATTGTTTCAGCATTTCATTTTAATAACGTATTGCTGAGTAAAACTTACTTTTATGGGCTCAGTGGCCCTCGAATTACGAGGTATTTGATAAATCTAGACGTACTATGACCTAGCTATCTGCTGTGCAGCTGACCTAATTAGGTCCATAATTGACTAGACTTACCTGGGTATATGTATCGGACCCACAAATAACCCCGATACCCGTTGTCTTGATTGAAGTTGTAGTGTCTCATGGTGCACTCTCTGAAGAGTGTTCGCAACACACTGTTACACTACAATGTTCCTCAATATTTATCCTTTCGTAGCATGTCACAACAGGAAGTACGCTTGATTGTAATAGTTCTGCCACGAATTGTGAGATTATCACTGAGGAACAGAAACCTGCGGATCACTATTCTTCTTTGTTCTTCCAGCGTGAAACACGGGTTTCTTGTACTAGTTCTTAAAGCAATCTGACCCCTGTCGCGGGCTTCGCCCTGGGCGCGGCCCTAAATCGTCGACTTCAGCATGATTTCCCTACTTGCTTGATATCGTCACAGCTTCATTACAAATGATAGATTTCTTGATATCTCTCGATCGACGACACTGTATTATTATCCCAGTTTGTTAATAAAGTGATGCAGGGTTTTCCTATACTTTTCCTGCTACCGTAAAGAGTCATTTTCCTCACTTCATTATCACTCAATTGCAATGAACACTGTGGTGCAAAAGTAGGCTACGTGACCACCCTCTAGTACACGCTGGTAGCTTCATATATAATCAGTTACTGATCATGTGGAAGCAAGATGCCATTTGCCCCTTCTGAGAGGTTTGAGTCACTGAAGTCCCTCAGGGGGCCCGACAGAGGCTGAAGGGGGCCGATGCCCCCTTTTCTGGAGAAATTTTCTCCACAGTGAAGGATTCTCGTCAAGATATCACGCCAGACATTTTAGAATGGATATAGGCCAGACCTGGGTGAGTCACTTCCTCATCACGACCATTTCCCAATTTCCTCCTGAATCAAGTTTTGTTCATTGTTTGCTGGAAAGGCCCCTCACTGTTTGGAGACACTTCGAACCCACCTTTATTTCTGTTCTCAAAGCGTCAGGCAAAATTGTTTTTCTAGTATCGTTGTCGAACTCCAGAAGTCCAATGTCTTGTATGAAATTCGAGGCCCTACGACTCTCTTCAGTTCAGGCTCAATCTCGTCAGGAAAAATCACTTCAATATATTCAACATCACCATCATCGTCTTGCCCTCTTGTCATGTCCACGTTCTCTCTGGCAGCCTCACTTTTAATCTCGTCATACTCGGATTTATCTGACTTGACTTCCTCTTCAGTTTGTGATGCATTTGTACTTAATCCCCCTTCGGATTCTAACAAACTTGTAGCAGGTGCAGGTGACTCCATGGAACGTGTCAAACTTGTTCCGGGCTTTTTAAAGAAAGGCATTAAGAAATTGCTCAACTTCCTGGCTTCCTTCGCCTCTAACTTTTGTCTTTTCTGTCTTTCAGCTCCATTTTCCTTCCTGGTGCAGAAACATTTCATGGTCTTATACAATGCTCCGAAATAAGGAAATGACACTTTTAATACGAACATTAAATTTCACAGATTTTGCACAAAAATTCTAGACTTCCTCCCTAGATTGCGCCGGAGAATGGTCTTATTGCCAGTTGACAGAGCAATGGTACTCTGAGATATGTGGTCATGTAGCTCCACGCACTGTATTTTTACCGAATAATTTAAGTAGTTTAACGATCTAGCCGTCCTAGTGCTTCTCACCCATGATAATAATCAGAGAGAGATCATACATCTGAAGGAAATTCTCTTTTTTTTCACTATTCGAGGATGACTTGTCCGACTTTAATATAGAAACTGCTCAAGTGGCGCTCAGGTCACGTGCCATACCTTAGGTACGCCACTGCATGCATCCCAGCCTATGGAATAGGCATTTTATCATCTTTGGCAAGATGGGTAAGGAAGAAGGATGGGTAAGGATAGAAATATTGGAAAAGGGTGGGAGGGGGGAGAGAGGTAGGATGTAACAGGTAAGTGACACAACCACTTTGGTGCAATTTAAAGTGTATGTGGAATAAAATATTCTTGAAGGGGTATAATACTAACCCATCAGAGTCACATAGATATAACAGATATATAAGTACATGACTCTGAATTGGTAGTAATTATACAAGTTGCAATTTTTTTTTTTTTTTTTTTTTTTTTTTGCATTTTATCGATGATCATGAATTGAGTTTGTTACCATGGCGTAAATCTGGGGAATAATGTAGCACACTGAGTGATGTTTTCCCTCCGCCTCACGATCACCATGTAATGGAAGCCAATACTTTTGTAGGAAAGCCTAGTCTCACTCTTACTGTAACCTACCCTCCAAACCGCCAGTTCCACGTGAATAAGCGTCCCGCAGTTCTTAGTCAGGCGTGAGTCATTTTTTAATATTTTCTTTACAAACCCACACTCAGTGTTTTGAAGAAAAGGGAGAAAATTATAAGTTCAGAAGCTGTGCAGGTGTGATGAGCATGACATGAGTCTTTCTTCTCAATGAAGTTTAAATTCACGCAATTAAAAGGAATAAAGTGAAAATGAGAGTGTGTAGTGAGTGCTCCAGGTAGCGACCTGAAAAAAAAAAATAAAAAATATGTCCAAGTGCTAAATAAGATGGAAAATTTTAGAGATTCTATTGAGCAGAAAACCAAGAAAGGTATACTACTTATTTTCATAATAATAAAAGGAGAAAAACGACAAAGGCACTTTGAAATTTATCTGGAAGTGTTTTTTTTTCTGGCTTACTGACTGATTAATGAAACATTTTATTCCCCACTGTCTTGATTTTCCACCGCTGCAAGAACCGTATATTCAGGGTTTTCCTGACTTCTGATTATTCCCGCATTCATCCTGAACTCTTGGAGTATGTGCAGCTTTGTGCACTCGCACGTAAAAGTGGTGTTTTTACCACCTAACGAAACTTTTTTCATACAACCACTGAATCGAAGAATAATTAGAACATTAAAATGCAAGTACACTCGAAAAGTAGTGCAGAAATTTATCACAACAATGAACGTTGACTCACAGTATGGACTACCAGAGTGCTTTCATAAATTTAACACCACAAATGGTATTACCTACATCAAAGGTGCATAAATTTTGTGCCTCAGTCAGCATTAAATGTAGGCTGGAAAAATGATGGTATAGTGTGCTGAATAATTTCGAAGGTTTCCAACAGTTCAGACTTAAGTCTAGGAAATTGTTTAGCTGACAAGAAGATTACCAGGTGACGGCTTTGATGATTAGCAGCCGGAAGATGTGAATGAACTCTTACAATGATGATGACGACGATAATAATGATGATGACGACAATGATAACGTCGATGATGATGATGATGATGATGATGATGATGATGATGATGATGATGATAACGTCGATGATGATGACGACGACGGTGATGACGATGACGGCGACGATGATGATGATGATGACGCCGACGATGACGACGACGACGACGATGATGACGACAGCGATGACGACGACAGCGATGATGACGATGATGATGACGGCGATAGCGATGATGACGATGATGACGGCGATGATGACGATGATAAAGATGATGGCGATGATGATAATGATGACGACGACGATGTTGACGAGGATAATAATGACGATGATGGTGACGACGACGACGATGATGATGACGACGATGATGACGATGACGACGACGACGGAAAAGTTGTCAACAGCAAGTGTTGTAGGAGCTCAAAGATCAACTTGAACCCATAACAATGAATACAGCCAAATCAAGAGTTTATTTTAATCAAGTTAAGCACTAAAACCGCAGGGGTTGTATAGAAGCTGAGGAATGGAAGGCATTCATATTCAGTCCAAGGAAGGTGAGGATAAGCTCACTTTCTTGGACCAAGAGCCCATCAATACCAAGGTACCCTCATTTAATAAAATTATCTATACAATATCGAGACTAAACCGGCCTCTACCCACCTCATTAACAATGTCAAAATTCTTATAAGCAGAAAATGTCAGTTGAAATTTTCAGGCTAAACAGGAGAAGCTTTCTAAAGTTATCACCTGGAAAATATTCTTAGAAACAGACAATATAAAAATGGGCAAAGAGCGCCTGCATTTATTACTTGACTCACCAACCTTCTAGTAATAGAAACCCATCTATTAATAGAAGCTCATCTGGTAATAGAAATCCATGTAATAGAAACCCAACTAGTAATAGAAGCTCATCTAGTAATATAAATACATGTAATAGAAACTTTAGTAATAGAAACTCGTCTAGTAATAAAAACCCTTCTAGTAATTAAAATCCATCTAGTAATTAAAACCCATCTAGTAATAGAAACTCATCTAGTAAGAGAGACCCATCTAGTAATTAAAACCCATCTAATAATAGAAACCCATCTAGTAATTAAAACCCATCTAGTAATTAAAACCCATCTAGTAATTAAAACCCATCTAGTAATTAAAACCCATCTAGTATTTAAAACCCATCTAGTAACTGAAACCCATCTAGTAATAGAAACCCATCTAGTAATAGAAACCCATCTACTAATTGAAACCCATCGAATAATGCTTGAGAACACAGATGTTATAGATAAAAAAATAACATTAGTTAACCTAGGACAATCAAATAAAGTCAAACACTGACTTATTTCTGATCAAGAGCCAATCTGAGTAACAGAATTAGCATATGATAACTTACACAACCTAACATCAAAAGGCAGTTTACTTAGAAAAAATAAAAACACATTAGCACCAAAAGTTTAAGCTGACCAGAAGATACATTTTTTCAGTTACAAAGCATCCAATAAAATTTGTGCCTACACAGCCTTAACCCGGAAAAACTTCCATCGATTTCATACGACGCATCAGCCACTGAAGACGCCTTTCAGATTTTTTATATTTCAATTAGAAAGAAAACGCTAAGGCCTTCGGGGTCACATAGTACTTGAGAAATGGGATACATTCCTTGGATCAAGAGCCCCTAACCAGCATCAAAGGGAAAATAATGTAATAAAGTAAAATAATTTTTACTATTCTATTTCGAAGTTAAAGTGGCAATATGGCTGACCAAACGAGCCTTTCTTCAGTAATCACACAAGAAAAATATGGGAATGGAATATGCAAATAGCCCCATAAATCTTGCCCAAGATACATTAACAAGCGTTGAAATTTTGAAGCCGATCGCATGACATGCCCTTCAGATTATTATTATTATTATTATTATTATTATTATCAAAAAGAAGCGCTAAGCCACAAGGGCTATACAGCCGTGCCCTTCAGAAATAGAGGAAAATTTGTGTTAAAGCAAAATAAAATGTTGAAAATGTTCCGGATAAAAATTAAGAAAATCTTCCTTCGTTAAACTTAGAAAAGCCATAAATCCTCTAATTTTCTTTTCAGTTTGCTTTTCACATATTCATTCCATTTAAAATTCTCTACAATCCTGTGAGATTATTTTTTTTGTTTTTGAAAAACCAGTTTGAAAAATTTCTCCAATTTTATCACAGTATCGTAATTTCAGTGCAATTAGATAATCCTGTCTGATGAATACATAAAAATTTCCCAACCTTGTGTCAGACTGACTGCTGCTCCTCAAGAATTTTCAAGGATCAATAAGGCCAAGATAATGTTGCCAAGAGATCTCAAAGACAGAAAAATGGGAAGAAAAATGTGGCTGTAGTGCAAGAAGAATGAGAATGAAGATTCTTTTCTCACAGCGTCTGCTCATCATGCTGCGTATACTGCTAATGTTCTTCCTTTCTTTAGTGGTCTCGCTTCACGTTTTAAGCAATCTATCAAATGACCGAGCAATGATCCTACATGCTGTGTTGTTGGTTATTCAAAGTACATGCAATATATTTAGTTATCCTGAGCAGGTGCTTGTGATCACTAAAGACCAGCCAGTGTGTGCAATGATGATAAGGCTTATCATCAAATAGTTTGTAGTGTAGTTGTAATGTTAATGGGATTCCACTTACAGAAGCAGCTGTTAAAATCTGTTGGTGACGCCCTACTAAGTTCTGTTTGATCATCAGCCATTAATGAAGTTAGAATAGCAGCTTCAGAGTTGTCACTGGAAAAATGGGCTGCTTTAATGGCAGCTGCTCACACTTTCACCTTTGGGGTTACCTTGTATGGTTCCAGGTAATCCAGCTGATTTTCATTTTATCCTAAACAAAAAAATAACTTTTCTTTATATCTCCTCACAACATATATAAAGAATAGCATGCTCGCTAGAGGTTTGTTTAAATGCAAGACCTTAAAGAATATAACCAGAACAAATATTAACTTTGTCGTAAAACGAACAAAGCGATATTCAATTATTGCTATCGTCATGCGCAACTAAACAAAATATTGAAGATCTCTGGAGAAGTGATTGGACCAACACAAAACGCAGCATCTCTTGTCCCTTTGTTGACGATAGGTAAGCCAGTTGCTCTAGAACTTTGGGGACCCTGTAACAAAGAACTCCGCCCTCCTTTTTTTTAAGAAAAAGCAGTAAAAATCAAGTAAGAGAATTCAGCTCTTCAAGGGTTCTAGATCAGTCTTCGCCCAAATGTTCATTGAGACTTATAAATACACGTGAAGGTGATTTTGACTCTTTCTTCTCTCATGAGGTTCAACCTTTACCTCCATGAGGAAAATGAATCACTCACAGAAATCGGATATAATCGAAAGTCTTGACAAAGAAGTTAATTCACTCTGTTATTTTTCAGTGGACCAATCTCTGTTGTATGACTGCCATGTTGTAGATGCTGGAGCACTCGTCCTTACACTGGTTTTCCTATTTGGAGTTTCAGCTTTCAAATACTACTGAAGCCCATGTTCCTAGAAGCACATTTAAAAAGAGCTTAAGAAGATCTGTTTCCATATTCTGGGACCTATAGATAAGAATCCATTAAAGATGGCACCAGATTAGTATGAGGAACATGGGAGCGTTTTAAAATTGGCCCGAATTTGAAAGTTCCTGGACAAATAAAACAAAGCTTTTTCAGTATCTTGGAAAATATCCCATCGAGATCCAGTGCTCCCCATGTGATCTATACGTCTCCAGTGCTGATGGTAAGACAGTCAAGCACTAGGAAATAGGTCAAGACATGGATGGTAAATTTTATCAAGAGGAAGCAGCACTTTCGTTTTTGCTGTGAGGACATATCCAAACATATTGGTGGGGACCTCTAACTCTTGCTGTGATCATTCTTACCTATTATTTTACTTAGAAATCACATCTATTACCAGCTGTGAAGCTTCTGTCAGCTACCGTACTCCGAGGCGTCAATTCGTTATGAACATTACAGATATTGATGCAACTTTAGATAGAAAACTCTGTAGTGCCGTTCCTCTCTTTGCTGTAGTTCCTAGTTGTGATTAACTTATGGCCTGAGATGCCGTTGAAAAAGCCTTAGTTTCAAAGCCTTACAGACACATTCCTTCCAACATTTTATCGAGGATAGAAAGTTCGATCTTAAGTTCGATTGAGCATTTCATTATTCAAGTTTATGGAGGTTAGGCCTGATTAAGGCTAGGGCTTTAGAGGCTGCAGTCCAGTGGCTTCCGTCAGCTGGAGAGACTCCAGAGATTAAGTGAAAAGTGTTCACAGTTATTGCTGTAAGTTACAGTATATTACATCACGTATATGGTGAACTGTTGACTATTGTGATTAATATTTTTTTTTTTTTAATATCACTGAGGCATCAGAATACCTGTAGCAGAGGGGTCTACAAAATATTAATCCAGTTCTGCATGGAGGGGATAAGAGTTCAAATAACTATCTCATGAAGCAGTTGTTCTGGCGAAATTAGAATGCTTAGAAGATTCCACAGGCTCGAAATGCTCTGTACCAGGCCAGCATTTGAGTATCTGCCTACCACCCACTAGCTAGAAAAGCAGATCTGTACCTTCATGGTTAGGAAAAAAAGAGTTGAAGGAAGGCTTTTTCCATAGTGGATTGCCATCTAACATATTGCAAAGGTGTGCCAGGAGCTGGTATGACCTACGAGGAGAGGTTAAGGGAAATCAACCTGACGAAACTGAAGGGATAGTGATGACGTGATAACGACAAATAAAATATTGAGAGGAATTGACAGGGTGGATTAGGATAGGATGTTTCAGAGATGGGACACAGCAACAAGGGGCCACAACTGGAAATTGAAGACTCAGATGTGTCACAGAGATGTTAGGAATTATTTCATCAGTTATATATTGTCAGGAAGTGGTACAACCTGGAGAGTTGTTCATGAATGGTATACAATACTGACAAGATGAAAATTAGACACATGCGCAACACCTGGGTATCCTAGTTGTAGACGTTTCACCATCCAGTGGCTTTATCAATACAAATTCTAGGACATAACTTGAAGACATTAAAACTACATACAGTCCGTCAGCCTTGGAGTTAGTGTGAAGAGCACTGTAGTTATAGAGATTCTGGAGCACAGACAAACGAACGAAAGTTCAGGTAAGATCCCAAATGGGATGAGCGGGGAAGACGGGACAGACGAAGAATAGTGCTGGAGAGGAGTGTTCTTAGTCGTAGAAATAGAGCCAGGGCTTAACCCAGCAGCGAAGGCGATCGTGGGACAGATATTGAGAAGAGAAATTCAGGCTCTTCTGTTGGGACTCCGGTGGGGCGAGCGGGGAGGACGGGACAGGCGAAGATTAGCGCTAGAGAGGAGTGTAGAATTTGAGCCATGTCTTAACCCTAAAGCTAAGGCGAACGTGGGTCAGAGAATGGTACCAGTCAGAGAATCCAAGGTTATTTGTAAATAGGGTTAGGAGCAGAATCATGCAAGGAGTAGAAAAGGTTGTGTTGGTTTGTGGGTCTGCGAATGTTTTCGTCAAAGAGAGAGGTCCAGTAGTCATGTCGTGTCTCAAGTTTGTCCATCTGTCTGTCACTGAGCGTCTTCCAGTACAGATTCAGCGCAGGGATGTCTAATTGGGCATGGAGAGACTCGCTTGTGGCGAAGTCCTCCCATATGACATCAAGCACCCAGCGCAGCGCCTTGTTCTGGACATTATCTATATTGGCATGAGTGATAAGTTGTGTAATGTCGTCTGCATAGGCTAGTGTGATGGAGTTGTGGTATACAGGTGGTGGAATGTCGTTAGTGTATAAAATGTAGAGAGTAGGGGAGAGGACAGATCCCTGGGGTACTCCGGCATTTAGTGTGAAGTAGTCAGAGTAACAGCCTTGAAATTTGATTCTCATGGTACGGCCGTCTAGGAAGTTGCAGAGAAGTTTACGAGTAGTGAGAGGCAGGTTAAAGTTAGTGCAGAGTTTGTACTTGAGCCCTTCGTGCCAGATAGTGTCAAAAGCTTTTTCAACGTCTTTTGCAACCAGGGCTGTCCTGTTTCTTTGTTTTGTGTTTATGTGGATGTAGTTGAGAGTGATGTTAATGGCATCCTGTGTGGATCTGTGTGTTCTGAAGCCAAACTGGCCATCAGAAAGTAGAGAATTGTGTTCCAGGTATCTGCGAAGGCGATGGTTGATGAGTTTTTCAAAGAGTTTTCCTAAAGTTTCGAGGAACCTGATAGGGCGATAGTTTCTAGGGTCAGAGTGGCCTTTATTGGGTTTAGGAAGGAGGATAGCAGTAGCAGCTTTGAAGAGGGAAGGGAAGTATCCAGAGGCAAGGGAGGCATTGAGGAGGTTAGTGTAGGCAGTAATGATAGAGTCAGGAAGGTGTTATAGGATTAAATATGGTTTAGGCCAGAGGCACCAGGAGCCTTGGGAGGAAGGTGTCTGAGGAAAGTTTTAATGTCTGTGTTGGTGAAAGGAGTGTCGAGTTCTTGGGAGGAGGTAAGAGTGTCCAGATGGATGTGGCTATCTGGTGTTGTTTCTTGTGTGTGAAGTGTTCCAGTGTTCTGTGTTCTGAATGTGTTGAATAACGTTAGGGTGAGGTGGGTGAGGGTGGAAGATGTTCTCCCAGATGTGTTTGAGGATGTTAGTAGCAGCCTGCGGGTCTAAGATGTGTGTGTTGTTGTGGGTGATGTGTTTGAATTTGTTGGTGGGAGCTGTGCCTCTGATTTTTTTGATAAAGTTCCAGAAGGCTTTAGTGTTTTTAATACGCTGTTTGTCCGCTTGTTGTATGAGTTGTGACCAGTGATTGTTGTGGTCTTGGTCTAGGCTGTGTAGAATGTTGTTTCTAAGGAAAGTGAGATCTAATCGGACTTGATTAAATCTGTTGTAAAGGAAGCGGTTGTGGTAGCAGATAATTAGTCTTCTTGTTTTGAATGAGAGTTTGAAGGAATAACGAGTGGTGTGAGTTTTCTTTGGTATTGCGGTGTTGGCTGCTTGTGTAATGGTGTCCTGGATGAGATCAAGTTGAGTATCGATGTCAGAGATGGGTTTGTTGTTGTAGTCATAGGTGAGGTTAGTATTGTCTATATGTTGTTTGAAAATGTCCCAGTCAGCGTTCTTGTAGGAGAAGGAAGGTGTAGCTGGGATGAGGATAGGGTTGGAAGAGATGTGTAAGATGACTGGGATGTGATCAGAGCCTGTAATAGGGCCAGGTGAGAAAGGGAAATTACTGCTACCAATGTTATTTTTCTTACATGGCATAGTATCTTGAAAAACAGATGACCCTCTTTTTGCAGTCGAATATGTTTCACACGATTTTGTGACATTGGCTTACTGTTAAACATGAATATCTGATTTATCCAAGGTAATGCAGTCTTATAAAATTCACGCAAAAAGTTTTGTTCCAGTGAAGGACGTGATAATTCCTCCGGTTAGTGGCATGGTCACATGGAAGACCTGTGCCGGCAGCAGTGACTCATACAACCTATTGATGGGTATTAATCGTGGATTAAACCTTCGCTGGTGATCAGATGATGAGTGGTAGTGATGAGGCAGCCTCTGGCCTTGTAGGCAGTATTGTGCAAATTAATTGAGACAGGAGTAAATTTTGTGATTATTCCTCGCATTATCCAAGTCTCGGGCTTAATGCAGTTTGAGCTCTTTTTCTATTTGGTAGAAGAGTTTATCTACCGACCCCTTCTGGGCAACCTATCCAACTTAGTGTTACCCTGCGACTTCCTTTAGTGTTACAACAGCTTTTGTTATGTAAGAAATATTCCCTGTAAGCATACTCTGGAGGTGAATGTGGTTTTTCTAGGTTCTCCCTTAAGCTTTATGATTACCTCTTGAAATTCATGATGACTTAGATTTCACCTAGGAAGGCGAGTAATTATTGTAGCCTGAGGAAAATATGCCGATTTCAGTATCAGACAGATCCTCGATGCCAATTTGGAGCCAAGCAAAAGTCAACTGTTGGTCGGGTTCTTGGAAGAGGAGCTGATGATACTCGGGAGTGTGTGTAGCGCTGTGTCCAGTAAGATGGTGGAAGAAACCTTAAGCCAACACCTTCACGTTGACAAGAAATTGTGTGAAGGATCCCAAGAGAAAACCAGCAAAGGTCTACAGAGATTTGGCTTTAGGTGGCGTATATGGTGATTCTTCAGCTGTTCGACGAAGCTCAGCAAGTACCAATTTTCCAGAGAGCTGGTAAAGAAACAA